>NC_134470.1:14633371-14758983 GCF_964194025.1 Convolutriloba macropyga
CTCGGTGGTGTAGGTTAGGAGCGACTCTGGACTGAGCCACTTGACTGGTCTGTTCAGCTCATCACCCAGACAGTGGTAGTCATTGGGGAACACATCCCTAGCCAGGGCACTGTCTGTTATCTTTACACCCAGTCTCTCGTCAACACTATAACACATGACAACTATACAAACCGTATAATAGACGTTAAAAAAATGAAGGCGTAACGACGCATTACTAGGGTTATTTAGTTTTGTTCATTCCGATTCTTTAATTTCAGGTTGTCGTGCAGGCAATTTTTTTGGTTTTATAGTGTATTATAATTGCCAATTCAATATGTTTTAGAACTCATATAAGCAAAGCGTTTTGAAAAAAAAATGTCTTTAAAAAGGTAATAATAAGTCCGGGTCTAGGAAATAAACCCCCACAGAAATAAAGCCCATTTCGAATTTTAATTTTGGCCTTGATAATTTTTTCGGTGTAATAATTTCATATCAAGTCCTACTGCCGCTAAGGCATGGTCATCGCCCTGTCATTGGGAAACACATCCCTATACAAAAGGGCTATCAAACATTTTGACTATTTGAATTTATTATGGATATAATTAGCTGTTGCTTGAATAGAAAAGATCAGATTAGCTGGGCAACATTATGAACATTTTGACTGTAAAAATTGTAACCAAAAAACTTGATGGTTGAGAAAACTTCATTTACAATATCACAAACTGTGGGTAATTATCATATTCAAACAAAAATAACAACTGATATGATTAAAAAAAAACAACCCAGATGCACATTTTTAAAATCGTGCAGGTAAATTTACCTGAATTTGTAGGTAATTTGGGAATTCTCAAACGTGCAATTTATTATGTCAAAAATAACTAGCCATAAGGGATAAATTTTAGTTCAAATTCCGTAGTACTTACACGCAGTTGCGAGTGGCGAGGTCACCGACTACTGTTTTCTTCTTCTCCAAGTACTGAACTGCCTTCGCAATGTGAACAGCCATCCCCACAACCTCTTTCGTAGTCAGAGTCTACAATTACAAAACCGAGATCATGTACTCGACAAGGATCATGTTTGATTTTTATTTTTCACTGTTCATTTCTCCTGGCTTGTGTTCATTATTTCACAATATTTCTAATTTTAGGCCTACTACTTTTTCCTCTTTAGCACTCGGAATTTCCTACTTTCAAATTATATCGATTAAGAAAACAGTTTTAGAAAGTACATTGTGTTATTTAAATCATCCGATGCGTGATTTCACATCAAACATTTAAAGTGACTGGTTTTATGACTACTTAAGCTAACGTTCAAATACATGTCTTTTTTCTGATCACTATAATAATGTAATTTTAGGCAACCATCCCCTTCCCCCCAATCGGTAGGTTATCATTATCGATAATAGATATCGATGCCTGATGATATTAATAAAATTAATGAGGAGTCGCTTTCTTATCGGCTCGGCTCGAACAATTAGTATCACTAAAAAAACTGAATTACTTTGTTCGAACATGCAGGTGAAAACAAAAATTATGATCAATGGAGGAAAAGGAGACAGTTTCAGAATGGCAATTATTTTGTTGTTGTATCTGAGAGAATAAACAATCGAGACTTTGTTTACCTGGTGATTTTCCCTCATGTGTTTGAGGAATAGTTTGAGATTGCCATTTGCAGAGTATGGGTATAGGAGCATGGGGGGAGAGACGACTGTGTTGTTGGCCAGCAGGTAGTTGGGACAGACGACCCCGGACAAGGGCAGGATGTACTTGCAGCTCACTTGTTTGAACCTGCCACCCTCTCTCAACATCATCTCTATCTGGGCCGGGGAGGAGTTGGCTAAATACACACAGAATATAAACTCAATCGGTGCGGTATATCACGTATCGTTATCAATGAGATATGATTACGTCATTATCCAACATGGGTCGATTGGGGGGGGGGGTGTGCTTTACCATGGTGAGGTGGTTGGGGGGGATTGCGACGGTTAATGGATGGGTTTGGAGTGCGGGGATGTGGATTGTGTTTACCTGCGACCGTTTTGATGTAGACTTCTCTGTCTCCATTAGATCCATCTTGCACATTGGGTGGGTTGTTGGGTCCTCTGGGAATGGCCACGAAGCCACGGCACAGTCGACCAAAAGTACCTGCAAATGGGCGCTCAGATTATTCAGATCAGATTAAAACTATCAGTAGTTGAACAAAAGTTTCTCAAAGGCATAATGCGTGATTTGCATGACGTAATATATGATCTTTTTGGTTACAACCATGACAACTAGTGAGGCATTGGTTCATGAGTAAGAACTTCGTGATATGGAGTAAAAAATAATAAATTTTCATTGCAGAAAACTGTTAATTTCTATGAGAGGATCTAATTGTAGCAAAAATTTGTTTTTTCTATGAAAACTAGTGAAAGAGGCTAGCAATTCCATCTAATAAAAACACGAGGAGTAACTGCCCAAAGTTTGGTATATGAATACGAAAATATTTCTATAGTATCTTGTCATGATTTTGTTCAGTTTATGTTTCTCATTTCATTATACTTCATTTCATAACATCGTTTTCATCCATTTTTTATGCAATTTATTTAAACTTACAATTTCGGTTCCATAGAAATCAAGTTAATAGAACTTAAAATTGAGAAAAGTTATTGCGTAATATCAACAGGATGACTACTAACCTTCTACAAGTATTTCGTGAAAGGTGATCTTGTCTTTGGCCACTTCGATGTCTGCAAATTTGATTGACAAGGTTCCAGTTCCATTGCCTGCCTGGTTTGAATTCTGTGCTATCTGCTGTCCAGTCATGTCCAGACCACTGTCAGCGCTGTTCCCACTAAGATCCAGTTTTTCCATAAGTTCCACGGGGTTGCTTCCTACCCGGTTGACTGCTGGGTGGGGCGGGGGTCGTCTCTGTGACTGTGGTTGAGGGTAGCAACATGCTTGACCTGTGAATAAATTGATAATTTGACATGTACACCTTTGAAGTCAGTCAAATTAGCGTCTGCACAAAACATTTCAAGTTCCAATATTTTTCCCGCGAAATCAAGTTCTAATATTTTCCCCTAGAGGTTTGACACCAAGCGGCGAATGCTTCAAATTTTTTGTTAACTGATGAAAAGTAATATTTATTGAAAATGACCTTTATGTCTATTATAAATTTAATTCTCTTCATAAGCCGGTCAATCTCATAAGCCGATCAGCTTCGTTGTTCTGATAAAAGGGTTTTCGGATATTTTCCGTTTGTACCCCCCTCCAGTTTGGTGGGTGCATATTTTTGCAACCCCAGACGCAGGTGCCATATTTTTACATAATGATTTACTATGTAATGGCATGTCCTCTGCATCTGGTGGGAGGTGGGCGCATAACGTACTGGGGGCACAAACGGAAAATATCCGTGTGTTCTTTTTATTAACACTATCTAGAGTTCAGCAATGTTAAAAGTTGCAGGTTTTCCTAGATGCCGAAAAATACGATGATATACTCAGATGATAAATAAGATGGATGATGATTTTGGCGGTAGTATTGATGGTACCTTGTGCTTTGTTGTAGACTGCTGAAGGGTGTTGTGGGTTGTTCATTGCTCCCATTAGGTAGGGCGGGGGACCAGAAGGGTCTTGATAGTAGCAGTTGTCAGCACCTAATCAAAAGAGAAAAAATATCAGTTCAAGTAATACACGCCCACTAAGCTGGGGGGGGGGGGGCGCAAACGGAAAAGATCCGGCAATTTTGTTTAGAAAAGATATTCTAGTCCAGGAAGAAATTATATGTCTGTAGAAGCGATGAGAGTTTCTAAAAACACCGTGGAATAATATTTTTTAAATCTTTTTTTGTATTGACGACGATATCATGGTCATAGAAATTCCAAAGACTCTAAGTAATAACATTACAAAATAAACGTTGCAACCAAAATTCTGAAGTAAGAAAATTAAGATCTATTCAGCCCCCCCCCCCCCCCCCAGCTTAGTGGGAATAAAATGTTTTATGACCCCCAGGCGCACATGCATTATTTTCACATAGTAACGTGCCATATAACAACACATAATTTGTAACTGGGGGCCATAAAAAACAGTGGGGGGGGGGGGGCGAAACAGAATAGATCCAAAATTTGAGCTCGTTTTGCCATTCTGTCCGGTTGAACGCCTGTTTAGCACTTTTCGCAGTCTACGTGTTGTGTTTCTTAATATGAATAGATAATTTTTAATCAAATTTTGTTTTGATTTGCAAAGTGATTTTGAGAAAATTTGAGCTTTTTGCAGTAGTTTCTGTGTTCCCTAGTTAATTTAAAGCTGTGTAGTAGGTGCTGTTACTAAGAGGTAGGCAGTCAAGGTTATATAGTTCAGTTTATATAATATAATAAAAGATACGATTTTGTGGTTTCTCATTTTGTTGTTTGCTTCTTTAATTGTTGGTTAGCTAAATTTTGGTGTTTCTTTTTTGTTTTTCGGTTTCCTCCGTGTACATCCTTTTTATTGTTTTTTTTCTCAGTTGGTGTTCGTCCATCAGATGACACGAGTTTTAATTGCAAGTTTTTTTACGAATAATTGTTTAGGGGTTCCAAGTTGTGACGGTATATTCTGAAAATTTTGAATCAATTTTTAACCGATAAGATTTTTCCTCATGTTAGTTTGGCTGTTAAAATAACAACCGTAAATAAGCAGAGGAAATTTTTGTATAGTGAGTATTTGGCTGGGGCCTAAGTGGATATATACTCCGAGTTGGTTCGGGAGTCTTCAAAATAGATCCGAAAAATTGTTCCAGTAAAAATATCAAATTGAGAACAACTTATGAGTAATTACCATTTGATTGAGAGATAGCGTTTGGACCCATGGATCCATCGCTGATTTTGGACTGATTGAGAAAGGGCGAAGTGGTACAATCCGAAGAGCCCTGCTGGGATCCCCCGGGCATAATCTGCACTTGTGGGTTGTTCATTCCGGCGGTAGTGAAGGTCACGTGACCAGGAGGAGCGGAGTAGTAATTGGTGGCGTTGTTGCTACTCTTGGGCATGAACATGGGCACACGACCTTGGGCTGCATTCGGGTCAGAGTAGGGCAGCTCGTTGTAGAATTTGTTCTTTCTATTAAAACAAAACAACATATAACAACAAACATACAAAACAACAAAACAGCCATAATTTTTAATGAACAGGTAACTGCTGATGGTTAACTGAGTTTGAGCCAAAATATTATCGTTCTTTTTACAATTTTTCTAATTGAGATATATATATATATATATATATATATATATATATATATATATATATATATATATATATATAAATATATAACTCGGGGCATTTTGAGAAACATAGCCGGCAGATTGCCGGAATAGCTGCGAAATAGACTTGCGTGCCGTAAAATACAGATGGAAAAAGATACAGAAGTGAGTTGATAATAGTTATCGCCGCCGCCTATAAAACTTACAAGTTTATTTCAAAGGAGGTTGTTTTTGGGTGCAAAAAAATTTCCCTGTCGCGTCTCGAACCGGCGATCTCCGGATTAACAGCCAGTCGCCTTAACCACTCGGCTGTCGGAACATGCAATCTGTTTTCTTACAATCAACTTTGTTTTAGGAACAGATTCTGTTTCTGAATAACCGCAATTTAGGTCACGCAGAAAACGTGAAATCAAGCGCGAAAAAGCCATTTAAGCAGTGACGAGACAGAATGTTCTAGAACAAATGTAAAACGAAAATGAAGCGTCAGACGACGAAACAAAAAAAAACATAGCAGGACAAGTCCTGACGTACAATTCAAAGAATTTTCATTGACTAAACAGAAAAACTAGACTTAGAATGGACTATGAAGGAATTGAGAAAACCATTTTAGAAACAAAAAACAGATAAAAAAAAATAAGAAAAAACAGAAAATCAATGTCAAAATACCGCATGTGAACCAAAAAAACCACTAGCGAGAAATGAAAAATTAATTCAAACAAAAAACTAGGTCTAGAATGAGCTGTGAATGAACTGTGAAAACCATTTAGAAAAAAATCCGATCCAAAAAATCGAAAAAACAGTAAAAATCAGAGTAAAATTGCCGCATGTGAACAAAAAACCACTACCGAGAAACCGAATTTTTGTTCAAACACCGTTTTCTCACTCTACTTTAAAATTGGAGCAAAAAAATCACGCCGCAAAACCACTCGCTTTTTCGCTCCATTTCCTGTTTCGGCGTGACCAAAATCACCACTCCAATTTGACTTCAAAAATCATGAAAATGTGTGAACAGATCTTAAAAAAAAAGACAGCGCCCCAATACAATTCAAATTCTTTGAATTGTAAAAAACCAAGAGCATCGCAATATAGCTACGCTCAGCTTACAGCTTCGCAGCTATAATAAATATTCCATGGTGCACGCTCATAGAAGTCATACGAAGCAATCTTGTCTTGTACACTAAAAGTTAAAAGTTTGGGATATTTTAGTTATTTGTACAGCCAAAGAACGGAACAAATCTCAAACGCTTTTAAACTTGTCATGTTCTGAAACCACGTTATAACTTTAATTGAAATATCTTGATAAGATTCTGAGTGTCAGGTATTTGACCACGATCATATCAAGATGTGTCAGTGTTTATCATGAAAAATAAGATTATCAAGTTCTGGCCCAGGGACTTTCAAGATTGATTGAGGAAACCAAGAGCTTTCATGTCTTCGAATGAGGCATCAAGTCTAGTTTGACATGAAACGTACCTCTGTTGTGGTTTGAAAGTTGTGAAGTGGTAGAAGGCGACGACTGCACATATGATGAAGATGACACCAAGAGATATCCCAATTGAGACGAAGAAGATAGAACTGCTGCTGGAGTCTATCGGGGGCCACGGCGCTACAACACAACACATTATCTCATATACTCATCCTTTTGAAACTCCTCGACTCTCTTTAAACTCTTTTAAATATTCTTCGGCTTTCCTCGAAGTTACACTATCAGGAGATAGTAATGATGTAAAATACTAAAAAAAGAAAAGCGAAAAGTAATAAATGATAACAATGTTTTCAAAACATTGTTATCCAATTGAGCAGATTGAAGTTAAGTTCACATCTTGTCGCGCAAAATAATGCATAAATGGCTAATTTTCCAAACCAAGTAAAATCACTAGCGAAAATGCGTCAAGGAAACTTTTTGGATAAAACTTTGATTTTTGATAACAAAGCAACAGCTACTTTTTCAACACTAAAGTTCCGATTTTTAGACAGATGAGTATAAGTGAACAAATTTGGGTTACTCACGAGGCACTTCAGATCCTGAAGTTGTGTTCCCATTCCTCTGCATCTCTCCGTCTTGTCCTAAAAACAATCAACAACATCAGTTACGAGCGACAAAATAAATACATATGATCAAAATAAAAGTACTGCTCATATACTTAGAACTTCTATTTCTACTGTTGCTTAACTGTTAAAACGCTGATAAGCACACAAATAGTTTACTTTAAAAACCAATGCTCTTTTACATAAAATTCAATGTCTTATTTACAACAGTCGAGTGTAGATTAATTTTTTCGAAGCATTTCTTTACAAAATTTACATTTTCAAAAATTTGAATGATTTTGTGAATCTAAGGGCTTCAGGTTCGCACAAATCTTCGATCTTCATAAATCAATCCTTAAATCTTAAAGTTAGCTCAACATAGCTCAACATATCTCCAGTTTACCGTAAATCCAATTAACTTAAGATTTACCTCTCGTTTGAAAACGTGATTTTTTAAATTAATTTTATGCTTTTTATGCTTTTTATGTAACTTTTAGCTACACCCATTTATCATGAGTTATAACTTTCGTTTAGAACATTTGTTGTGCACTGCACAATAATTAGAGTGCCAAAATAAAATAAAAACGAGGTCAGTTTAATCAATGCTGACGTTTCACAAAATTATCCTAGTCCTGTTGGAAGGCTAGATTATTTACGTAACTTAAAAAAAGTAATACTGATAAGAAAGCTTAATTATGAGGCTACAACTCACCATAAGACAGAACGAAAGTAATAGCAACTATAATTACAATTCGCTTAAAGTTCAAGTTCATATTGTAAGAAATGGCTGGTTTTTGTATCAAAGATGAAGTGCAACAATGGAAAAATTTTGTAAAAAAAACAAATTATCAGTCCTTTTGATAAATTTTAATAATACGAATTCTCGGAAATTTCCAATTTGAAAGGTTGTAAATATTTCTAAAGTGACGCCTCAAAACTTGATAAAAAATAACAAAAATGCCAGTCTAAAAATAACGACTGCAGTTCGTAACAATAAATTTTGTGGAAAAGCTTGATTGAAAAGAATCGGAAAGGTTGAAAAGATTGGGGACAAAAGCAGGGGGGTTGTAAAAACAAGCCAAGTGCAAATTAGCCCAAAATAAGAAAAGCAGACTTAGCAATACCTCAACAGAATCAATTGCGTTGCCCAAATGCCTATGGCAACTTTAGAGAAATTTTGGTTACAGAGACAGAAAAGAACAGACTTGTCGTGGTATGCTCTATGCGTGCGTGCGTCTTTGATCATAAATGGATAAATCCTGATCGGGGAAACAAACCACGTGAAATTATTTCACATGTAAACTTCACTATTATCCCACGGGGGTCTAAATCAGATTAAACTACTGCGATAGTGTGTTGTGAGAATGTCTCCACTGCTACTTAGGAAGAAGGGGAGGGGGCTATAATGGGTAAGGTCGTTTTTCCTTCCTTGGAATAGGAACCAATATCGATTAACGTGTGGGCCAACGGTCCCTGAATTTGAGTGTGTATATTATATAATTTGTATAATAACAGCTCTAACAAGGATTGTGAAAAACTGTAAAAGCTGGAAATTTATGAGTTATAAATTGTATAACAAATAATAAACAATAAACAAAAAAGTATCCTGGAAAATGATAAGGAATATAGTTCCTTCTCCAACTTATACTTTTTCTTTTTCTGTACTCAAACTTTGCGAGCGTGTTTTATCTCTTAAAACAGAAAAATATTATCTTTTAATATTTCTCAACCACGCGTGACGTATGCACGGTTGAGTTGAAATTTTGACTTTGAACTAAAAAGGATTGAAATTTCTGCGTCAAGAAAAAAAAATCACACAGGAATAGCTTGTCAATTTTGTTCCTTCAGTTGCAAGGAATTTGAAAGGCAACCATAACCCTAATTAAAGCAATGCGTTCACGCTGTTTGTCAATTTGAAACAAGGAATCGCTCAATTTAATGAAATCGTACAAAATGCGAAGTTAAGGAAAATAAAATTGAGATCTTATTTTATTGCCTCTAACAACTGCCGTTTATAACTGCCTCGTTTATAACTCGCCTAAGTCGCGATATAAAGGAATTGAGGTTGCAGGTTGTATGATTTTGAATGGTTATCTTGAGTCGAAATTACAATTGGAAAAATGTGAGACGTAAAAGATTAAAGGCTACCCCCGCGTTCAGTATAATACCCCCCACGCCACGAAGGAAAAATAACCCAATTTAGCGCAAAGGGATTGCAAGTAAAACAATGGGTTTTTATATGCTAGCAATGTTTCGAAATATAAAGAGATTAACTTTAATAGTCTTGTAAAATAGAGAAGATTTATTACCCAATGTAATGGAATAGCTTGTATTGTAAACTTTGCAAGATCTTCAATAGTTATGTTAAAGTGGGTTAAAACATGCGACGAATAAGGTCAACAAGTCTGATAAACAAGACAAAAATGAGAATTGCTTGAAAGTAAAAACAGTTGCAGTATCGACTTTTCACAAATTTAGTCACCCAAACAAATGAATTTTACAAACAAAGAGCGGCTTTTGTTTGTGTTTACGAAACAGGTAAAATGTGAGACCTGATAAGGAGTTGTAAAATCATCTATTACGGTCGTAAAAATTGTTCGAGTATTGAAAATAACAGAAATGTGACGAAATCGGGTTTTCCGTTTTTTGTTTACTGAAAAATGATTGACAAAATTTATTAAGATGTGTATAATTTGTCGGAGAATTGGCAAGATAGCTAATAGCTGTGCTAAAGACGTTGAACAAGTGAATGAAAATGAGTTTTAGCCGAGCTTTTAAATTGATATAATTGTGGTAGTAATTTAACATGAACTTGTCAAGTACATTAGCTTAATGTGATGATTGTTTTCACTAGAAGAACCTCTGAAGTCTTATCACCATCACTTCGCCGATACTAGGAATACAGGCCGACTTAAAAATTAGACGAAACCTCATTTCGACAAATAAACTTCTAAGTTAAAGACTCTATAATGCTTCGCAATTGAAACTTTCGTCTAAAAATTGTGAATTTTATTTCATCTATAGCACAGAAGTCAAATAGTGCTCCAATAATTTCAAAAAGTATATTTTTAATGTCCGAAATGTGGATCGGCTAACTGAAATATCGGTCAGTTGGGCCGGCAATGGACCTCGGCATGTTTAAGCATTGGTGATATGAGGTAAAAGAGCTGTTTTCGAGCGTCAGGTAAAATTAACGATGGGTTGGTTGGATGGTTATGACAATGCGTGTGTTTATCACAGTCTGAAGCGAGTTATGGTTTTTATTGGGCTATAAAAGACACTCTCGCTTTATACCTGAGATGCAAGAAAAAGCAGAGATAAATGCAATTAATGCAAACATGCACACGTGAATGTTTTTGCCGAATGTGAAAACAGTTCAACGCTTTTATCTTGTTTGCCAAGATCACAGTTTATCTGATCACGTTTTTGATGATAAATCTTGTGAAATATCTTCAAATATATCAAAATAATGTCACTATATTTACATTTGTGGGCTGAAAAGACGCGCCAGGAAGATTTTGCACTTTAATTTGTGATTTAGACAACAGAAATTGGGCTTGTTTTGGTGTAATTATTACGTAAACATATCAAGTTATCGAAGGGCGGAAACCGAATGCGATTATTAGTCATTATAGATTCTTTCGGTATAGATTCTGCTGACAGTATCAGTGAGATAATAACTATTAATTACATCATGAAGTTGATTTCGAGTCACTTTGCTCTAAATTACATTTTACGGTGACAAGGAGGCCAATGATAAGCACCACCCGAGTCGGAAACAAAAGTTAATCTTAAAAGATTCCTGCAAGATCTTGTAAGAGTCTTGCAAGAGGCTTGAAATTATCAAAACCTTTCACTTTTCTTTCATTTTCATTGAAAACAAACATTGACAGAATCGAAATGCTTAAAGAACGTGCCCCAATATTTTAAAAGGTACGCTTGCCAATAGTTTCAAAAATAAGTTGATTTTTAATTCAGTTGTTTCCATCGGAAGATATAACCAGCTAAAATCTAGATGATTATGAATTGAGACTTGCCAGACAAAAAACTCAAATCGAAAAATATCCATAAAACAGTGCATATTCTTGAGAAAAAAGTGAAGCTCTGTAGCACTTATCGAAAATACCTCAAAGATATATAAGATATATATCTCCAAGATAAGACGGTTCGTTTTTTGATTAAAAATATAAATCGTTACGAAGACGCAAGAAAAACAAAAGTAGCGTTATTGCTCCGCTGCGTGGTTTCGTAACTCCGATCCGTAAACTAATAGAACACGAGGTTTGTATTTCCTCTTCATTGAAACAATCGATTCTTATTTGATACAATCGCCATGCTTATCTGTTGCTCAACAGATTTCTTTTCCTTGAGTAGAACAGGAAAAAACTTTGGTTGAGAGCATTATGCGTAACTGAGAATCTATAAAATAGTTTTCGATACAAAGAAAAGAATTTGAAAATATGAAACTAAAATAACGTTATTTAACAGCAATTCACAGTCAAAAACAGAAAACAGGTTTTTGTCGGTAGCCAAGTACTTCCTTATTATCAAATCCACTGTCAATTAATTGGACTAAATAGTTCCATCACCATAAGGGTGATAATTTTCTTTTGCGAATAATACCTAGCATCAAGCAATCACAATCAATATCTGCAATTTTTGATCAGAAACGTGAAATTGGTTTAAATTTATCTGAAAAATTCTCAAAATTTTCAAAAAATAGATCAAGTATTCTATTGAGTAACTTTTACAACATATAGGTTATTACACAAGTAAAAACTTAACGCTTTAAGTATTATAAATAATGATAGATCAGAGTGCTATCATTTCAGCGTTGAGTTTTGCAAATCTAACTCAATAAAAGTAATGTTTTTGCAAAGCCCGTTCCTGCTTTGTCCGAGAAAACAGAGTTGATAGCCAATTTTGTGAATTGGAAATCTTAAGAAACCATACTTTAAACTCAAAAAATCTACCATTTTTTTTCAGATCTTGAGAAATTCAACCTGATTTCAATATTTGGCTTCATCAATATAACAAAGAATGTTGGCAGTTGGTAGAAAAAAAATGATCTCAAGATTGTAGGCTGATTTTTCTTGTTTAACTTAAGTCAAATTGTTCTAAGCAAAAACCTGTATTTAAATAAGACAATAAAGTCAAATTCAGATAAAATTCAGTCGAGTCATTGCCCAACTTGAATTCATATTATGATCAAATCGAGACCTCTTATTAAAAACAGAAAATTCTTTTCCTTCGTTTTTTTCATCGGTTATCTACCAACTGTACAGCCGCTATTGTTTTGATTTGATGTTAAGTTGTTTTTAATGAAGTCTAATTTCATGGACTTATACATCATAGTCTAAGTGCTAAGTGTTTGATTATAAAGCTCTTCCGCTGGCATACAAATTATTACACTTGTGCAGTTGCTCGGCTGATACATTGCCGATGTTCTTTGTCAGATTAATTATACTGTGCGAAACGTGATATTTGGACCATTGTAAAAACACATAACAGCACTGAGCCATGATAAATTTAATTGTAATCAAATTATCTCAATTGCAAAAAATCGATCGCCTGATTTTGACAACTCTTCCGGCTAAGATATTAGACAAAAACGCATCTGAAAGCACAAAAAAATATATTTGTTAAAATTAACCTAAACATGAAACTTGAAAAATCCGTTCGAAGTGGAAAACGCGCTAAAAGTCACAAAGATCTGACTGACGACCTCACAATAGCAAATTCTTGCCTACATTACCGGAAATTTTAATATACTAAAAAAATAGCAAGTTTGATCTCAAGAATGTTCAGATTTAAGTTACCATTAACAAAAGATTTTTTAAAGATTCAGCAAGCGAAAAAAAAATCAGTGAAAGAAGGTAATATAAATGTCAGAGACTTGGTTATCGATTGAAAATTTAAAAATATAGTCAAAAAAGAAAAATGCGAAAAATCACTCACTCAATATAGGAAAAACCAGAAATACAGAAATAAAATTAACGATAAAAGCTACAACTTATCTCAAATACAGATTGAATTATATATTTTTAGAAAATTGAACGATAAAATGCACTCACAAAATGTGACACAAAATGCGTTCACAGTTGGTGGAAAAACATGCTTTAGTTTTGCTGTACATTTTTTTCGATTAGGTAAAAAAGAAAACGGAAAGAAAACAGACAACCATACATGTTTTCTTTGATACATATTTATCATCAAAACAAAAAAACAAACAAATAAAAACTTGTTTTAAAAATCTCAAAAAATCTCAAGAAACTTTTGTCGATTGTCGGTGAACAAAAAAAACAAGTTAACAAAACAAGAAACTTGCATCCAAGAATTCTCTCATATACGCTAAAAAAAACTAAATTAGAAAAAATTCGTCTGTGGACTAAACTTCGAAGTTCTAATTTTCAACCTTGAAATTCAGCCCCGCCACCAATCTTACTTCCACTTGCAATCACTACTGATTAAACAGTCATAAAAAAAACAAACAATTTTACCGTTAACAGGTAAATTCAAAAGAAAAATCATTCGATAGACAATTTATTTTAGAAATAGTAAGAAGATGAAATAATTGAACCAAATAGATATTCAAATATAGACAAAGCCCAGAAGAAAGCAATTGACATTTTCAAAATTTTGCCGAAAATGATAATTCTTATTGATTTCATCTTCAATTTAAACAACTTAAGACTTCAAAACATTCTGATTTCATTAACTTAGTAGTTAAAAGTCTATCATCAGTATCTCAAGAATCAAAAATTGTTGCTCTCAATTCATAATGATGAGCGAGTTGATTTCGATAAATGGCTTTGTTAACATCGAAGGAAACCTCAAGAATTTTGTAGAAAATACACATTTCTATATATATATATATATATATATATATATATATATATATATATATATATAATATATGATGTAGGAGATTGCGTTTCTCTTTGTTGAGGCCGTCAGTAAGAAAAAAGTTAAATGGCGTTTTTTAGACTTGAAAAGTGAAAAATTAGATTTGCGTAATTTTAATGGTATCTTTAATCGTAATGAAGGGCATTAAAATCTCAGTTCTTTATCTATCTGCTCTGATCACGATAATTTTTTTACAAAAAGTAAAGTAAAGACTTCATTTCTCGTTCATTTGAGACTTCAGCTGATTTAAATTTAACACTAAAAATACGAGAGTCGTTTAAGCTCCACAGATTTTAATTTGAGTCGATTAATTGTTTTCAAACTGACCTGGAAGTATTTTTTTGAAAATTATTGAAAAAGTTTCTTCAAATACCTTTAAGGAATTTTCAGGAAATTACTTCAGTTGATACATTTGCTGATCGGACTTTTTAGAAATTTATTGACTTACATCGGCAAGCTTATACCAAAAGTCATGGCCGGCATTCAATGTGTAATCTAGTATTACTCTATGTTTTACAAAACTGGGTTTGCTTCTCGTTGATGATAACGAGTAGGGCCAATATTTAAAATGTCATTCCATGCTTAACAGGTGTCTTGAAAAAAGGTGTCTTAAATTTTTCAGAGATAATAATATTTTATAGAAACTGACTCAATAAGAGAATCTTATGAGTTGGGTAAATGATGAGTTAGAGCGTTGAAGACAATTAACTCCAACAGACATAATTTTTTATTTCAGAACTTTCTTCCTTGCAAAGTTTTGGATGTGATTTGCTTCATCAAATTGGCAGAAGAGGCAAACGTAAATAGCATGTAAAAACCGTTATAACTTTAACTTCTGATACGGTTCCAAAAAACTGTCCCGCCATTCTTTTCGTAATTTGATTTTTTTTTCATTCTCAGTTTTATTAGTTATTTCTAACATGCCGGTGATAAACTAGTACTCATAACAATCTCATTTGTAGAAAAATTGAAGATCTTATTGCTTGCTCTTGAGTTATTGATCAATAGACAAGCTATCGACGAGTTGCTTTTTACCAGGTAAAGCCCGTTTAAAAATGAAAAATTAAACAGTCGTCCCAGCCAACATATACTATTGGCTGCGGACACAGATTTCAGCGTTAGTTCAACAAATAGAAAAGGCCATAAAATTCTTAAGAGGGGAAACTAACCTGGTTTTAAATTTTAATTTGAACTCTTTGATCAAGAGTTGTTTTTAGCTTATCAAAAGACGATTTTATGCAAACATATCCGTCTCTAATTTACATCAAATTTTTAGTTTCTTATCGCATTTTTCTTCAAACTGAATGCTATGTCAGCTAAGAAAAAGAATGATTTTTTTAAACAAAAAAATGTATAGTTTTAGTATAACAAATATAAAAGACGGACAATCATGCTTTTCAAAGTCCTTTTTTTACATATTTTCTTGTTAATTATATAATTTATTAAGCGATACTTGCGTACAAAACCAATAAATGAAGCATTTGAATACAGCCAGTGATGTAAGTCTCTAATTTTTTAAAAATCAATTCTTGCACCTCAAAAAGGAAATCAAAAACTTCCATATTTTCAAGCAGAATGGAGAAACATAAAGCAAATATCAGAGAAATTAGTACAAAAGTTAAACAAAGAGACTCGATAATGTGCGTTCGTATATATTGTTCCGACCCCGCTTATCCACAAGTTTGGCTTATTTGTCAAACAAATGAGGAAGAGATAGAAAATAGAAAAAATCTCTGCCTCCAACTCAAATCACTTAGTAAAGTAACTAACGCCATATTAGTAGTCACATAATACCTGCTATTGTTAGGACTAATAGACAAAACAAACAAAAATCAAATAACAACAACATACATTTACATCCAAAAATCAATGTCTATTTAAAAAAATTACATAGTTCCAAAGTTAAAACAGCAGTAAACAAAAACAACAAATTTAAAAAAAAATATTTTTATTTTTTCTTGAAAATAAATTTTACAAATAAAGAAAACCATTAGACATCAAATAAAATCTTTAAATAAAGTTATATTCATCCTTACCCATTATTAAGTCATTGAGATTGTCCTTATCCAGAATATGTCGTACGTCTACAAAAACAAACCACAAGCTGATGCGAGAAACAAAAATTCCGTTCAATTTAGCATGAAAACGGTAACGAAATCGTTAGAACCACAATCAATTCCTTAAAAGGTAGGAAATTATCAACTGTTTCTTTTTTGAATAACAACAAGGAGATATTTACCGTCTGAATAATGAGAATTGGCAATAAGTATTAAAAACAGGAACAAAAAAGGAAAAAAAATCGTACATTTTTTTTCGAAAACATTTAATTTCTAGACATAAAAACTGAGCTCACTGAAATACATAAATAGGTACTTTCATTTCTGAAAAAAAAAACAAATTAGATCTGTCTTCATTCAGCCATTTGTCTAGAAAAGAAACGACAAACAGAGACAAGACCACAAAGAAAAACCAATTTTTTCCAAAAGCCAGTTTCACAGCCGTTAAAGCAATAGGCAATGCACTAAAATATTAGATTCGTTCAATTGTAACCTTTTTGAACAACAATAATGTTAAATAAATAGGTAGTTAAGGGAATAGGTGACTATTAGACAGAAAACAACAGCAAAGTGAAAATTTAAAAATTAAATTTATAATTTTTTTTTCAAATTTTTTGAAATCAGAGTAGAAAAAACTTAACCTTTTAATTCAGATCCGTAGAAAAATTACTTTGTTCCTCCAGGGCACGTAACCTAATTTTGCTATTATCCACAGTTTAACTTAAGACTACAAAAAGAGCGAACAAAGACAAAATATAAAATTCCAATAAATTCTGCTAGAAGACGTTGTCGGAGCAGTTAAAACCAAAATCTATTCCCTGAAAAATTCTGAGTTATTTAAATGCCAAAAATGTGATATCTGACCCGCCAAAAAAGTGATAAGACAATTAAACAAACTTCAATGATGAGTAAGTATCCAAAAATCCTTTTTTTTCTGTGAAAACTCGTTGTGCCAAAAAATAGAAACCATTACTTAAAACGTAATTTTAATCTTTAATCCAACAGAAAAACAATGTGAACAACATAAGTTTGCTTAAAATTACTTAGGAAGCCAGTCGGTAATGTAATTATTAGCCTTGATATGGACTGTTTTTTTTCTAATTCACGAAATTCACAAAAAAATGCAAAAATATCTTTAAAAAATTGACCGATTACAATCCGAACTTTTTGGTCTCTCAAAAACACCGATTACACCAAAACTAGAATGGTTATTAACGTTCGTATATACGGAAAAACTCTTGGTTCTGATTTTTATGGCTATGGATAATTTGACTGGGGAAAAACAAGATGTCAAAAATAAATGATGCATTTTGCTTTATTATCGTGTTAAATTAGCAAAAACTGATAAAGTTTTAATTCAGGGACACTCTCAAAGGAAGCAATCCTAAAAATTTGAATCAAACTTTTCAACCACACTTTTCTGTCTTAGAGTTAGAAATGACACTATCGTTACCAATTTTAACATTTTTTAGCAAATTTGGCGAAAAAAATTCCTAAAAATTCTGGAAAATGTGATCAATAGCAACGAAAATGTGTCAAATATCCACAAAACTTCAAATATCGATAAATTCGTCGAAAAGAAACAAACTAAAAAACAGTTTTAGTTATTTATTCTACAAAGGACGGGCTTTCTAATGGTACCACACACATCCCTGTCCAATGAACACATCGATCGACCAAAAATTGACTGAACGGAAAAAACCATTTGAGTATATAGTTCCTCTGCCACTGAAGTGGGTAGGAACAAATAATTTTAAAAACTTCAAGTCTTTAATTTTGTTTGATTGATACATTTTTGAGGAAAAAAAACAAGAAATACAGCAAAAATTGGCTATTTCGCCGTAGACTTGCTTAAAAGTGTTAATTAGATAAAAGAAATAAATATTAAAAGCATTAAATTCAGAAATTTCGATTTCAAAACGATAATAATTCAATCTTTTTGACCCCATTTTGTTTCTAAATCGTGTCGTTTTAAGTAACCTCTTAATTGTCAAATCGGTTACAAAAATTAAATTTCTTATCACGCAGCAGTGACTATCTGTTTTACTCAGCCTGCATTACAAAAATTCATCAAGTCCATTTTTCGTCCTTTTCCATTTTTGATATGGACATTGTTGTAATTCAAAAAGTGGATTCATTAAATAATGGGTAGCTGATTCTGTAATGGGCAGCGAAGAAACATCTCTTGGAGAATAATAAAGTTTAGCAAAATTAATATTTTTAAGGTTAGGAAAATACATTAAAAAATTAGCCTAGACTAAACGTGAAAACAGGCGGATTGATGGCAACTGTTTTAAAGAGCCGTTTAACGCTAATGTCTTCCGCGTTTTAGTTTAGAAAGAGTTAATTATTATATCTGTAATTTGAGGAATCTGATTGGCTCACGCACTTTCCAAGTAGCATTTCTTGTCTCTGTTCACCACAACCTGTACCATAGGCTGGCTCTTGGTGGGTCCTCCTGTCAGAACGACCTTGAAATTGAAGGTGATTCTGATTCTCATCGTCCGATTCTGGTCGGGTTGCTTCTTCGGGTCGCACTTTGCCACCACGTCAATGACTGAAAAAATTAAACAATTGCAACTCACTAACGTAGAAATTGCGTTAAAGATGACAGGGAAAGAACTTAAAGCTCAGTAGGGCAAAATCTGGCTCGAGTTGAACATTAAACAACTTGTCAACTAAAGTGGTCATTTCCAAATTATGTCCCTGAAAACTGAAAGTGACAAAGGAGCTTGTGATATCATGGAGCAGGTATTCTTGTGATATCATGATGCAGGAATTTTTTGCAGTATTCGTGCAAGAAAAGAAGAAGATATTTATCATCATAAACATGTTAAGTAAATCATTAACTGAAGTTTAAGTTAACAGACGGAAAGGACAAATGAGATGACTCAGATGTTCATTTCAGTTTGCTCATAGAAACCGGGGTTGAGATTAACTTGTAAGAACTTGCAAGTTTCTGGCAGATACTTACAGGGTGATCCAACGTCTTGCAAGTTTTTCTTCCAAAAACTTGCAAAATCTTATAAGTTAACCATTCTACTTTCAAGTTTTTACAAGACAAGTTAATCATTCAACTTACACGGCTCTTACAAGTTAACCATTCGACTTAAAAGTCCCTTGAAAGCTAACCATTCAACGCGCAGGGTTCCTACAAGTTAAACATTTGACTTACATAATATTTTACATAAATTCTTTGAATATAGGTTGCCATCAGATAACTTTTTTGCCTATATTGTACCAAAAAACAATGCAAGGTTGCGAGATATGATTGCAAACATATGCTTCAAAAGTACAGAATCTGGAAAAGTGAAAACTGTTAATCAAAATCATAAAATAAAAGCTTGTAAAAATGAAGGGTCACGAAATTATTTTGAGAAAATGCCGTTATATGAATTTGAAACTTCTATCAAAGACAAAAAGGGCATAAATTTTAAGGAACTTTTAAAAGCAATTGGGAAGAAGCCAAATGAGATCTACTGTTCATTAATTGAACTGCAAAAGGACCCCTTGAATCAATAAAATTGAGAAGTAAACATTTTTATCAACTTAGGTTGCATTGTAATATAATATTCAAATTGATCAACTAACTTTCACGCGCTTCCCACGGTAAATTACTGAGTATTAAATTAAATTAACCAATATGAGTTGAGCTCAGCCGGAATGAACTTGCAAGGAACTTACAAGTTAGTCATTCCACTTACAAGTTTAACATTCGACTTGCAAGTTCTTACATGTTAACCACTCGACTTGCAAGTTCTCACAAGTTAACCTTCTTTTGCAACAAATTTGCAGATTCTTACAAGTTAATCATCTTTAGCAAAAATCTTGCAATTCCTTACAAGTTAACCATTCGGTCTCAACCGGGGAGATAAGAGATCGTTTTCCATCCGGGCCGTTGTCTATATTACACAATAGTTATAAGCAGATACCACCCGGGTCGAGGTCTGGCGGTGAATTTTTGTAAGGAATGCGGTGAAATGCGGTAAAAAAATTTTCAATGCGTTTTTCTTACATCTTTTTGCGGTGAATGCGGTGAATCGCGATGAATTGTTTATTTTGATACAAATTTGTGAAACGAATGCGGCGAGTTTTTGTAAGAAACGCGGTGAAATTTCGCGGTGAAGTTGTAAGAAATACAATGAAATGCGGTAGATTAACTCTTTTCAACGGATTCACCACATTTCGTATAAAAAGTCACCCAAAAATTTCGACCCGGGCACGATCGCAGCATATGAATCCCAATCTCAATTTTTTTTCCAAAAGAACTAACTTATTATTTAATATTCAATGCACAAACTTTTTTTTCTCCCTTTAAAAAAATCTTTACTTATTGTTCTAGCTGCTTTATTCTACATGCATTTAATTCATATTTTTAACATATAGTTTTCGCTATTGGTTGAAACAATAATTTGGAAATGGGCAAAATGTCATTTACCAATATTTAAAAACCAACAACATCTTCTTCAGCGGCAACGCACAGAGCCACAAAAATGAAAAGTCCGCTGAAAACATTTAACTGAATTATAATTAAATAAATATCCTATGCTTTGACTTGAATAAACTGCAAAATTGCAGACATTTTTCTGTACAAATTTCTAGTAAAAAATATGACAGAAGACAATTGAAACCTAGTTTTCGGGACGAAAACCGGAGAGTCAACATTTTTTTGTTTACCAAATCTACTCAAAATGAAAGTTCATTTTTTCCAAGCGCGTTTATTTCCTCATTCAAAATTGTGAAGAGGCATCAAAATTTATGCAAATCCACTAAAAGTGAGCAAATATGAAATTAAATTTGAATTGTGTAGAGGAGGAATTAATAAAGGAAGCACCTCCCCCTAAAACTGAAAAGTGATCGCACTCATCGCATTGAAAACCATCACTATACAAATACACACAAACATAAGCAACGGTGCTAGGAATATTGGCCGATAAGGCATTCAGCCGACAAGCAAAAAAAATCTAGCCAAGATTAAATCTGATTGGTCGATAAATCACATGTTCAAAAATCACATGTTCGTCGAACCATTACAATAGGAGTGCGGCCGGGTTGTCGGTTTAAATTCGCATTTTTTGGTTTCGGCTAAACCCCCAGTCGGTTAATTGGGCGATGGCCATATGGAACAGTTAGAGGAACGTAGAATGGTTGGAACAGCCGTGACTTTGATCTTTTATGGATGAGATTTAAGCCGCCCAAGTCGTAAAAAGAGCACCACTGCCATTAATAATTCGCGTGTGTTTCAAGTAAACTTGTCTGTATAATTTATGCTCCACCGAGCACTCAGACATCTGCTGCGATTGCATTGTTGTCTCTTGAAAACTACCTCCCACTTTTACCATTCACAATTTCCTTTTGTTTCTCTTTGTGCTTTTTATATATGAGGATATAAATTTTTGATTGAGAGACGTGTGTTGGGACAGCCTTCTTTTTAGTACTTCGTCACAAAACAGCACAAAAAATAATCTAGCAAAAAATTACAAAAAACAGTCGTCAATTTTAAAAGCTGTGAGCCTAAGAGCTTTAAAAAGACTAGTGAGTTTGCATCTATATCGACTAACAAAAAAGTACCAACGCGATTTAAAAAAATAAAGTTAATCTCACTTGTTCACGGATCAGTAAAAAAAGGTTGAAGCGAGTTACGATTCCGCAATTCTGTTTCTTCTGATTTCTAATGAAAAGCGAGAATATAAATTTTTGTATGTATCTCAATTATGTCTGTTGGAAAAATCTTTTCGGTTATTTCAAGTGACAAAGTGATCAATTTGTTGATAAAGGATGATGTAAAATCGGCAATTAAAAAATGTTAGAGTAGGATCATAACTGGCTGAAACATCAGGTCGTCATTTTTCTTGATTTTTTTGTTTACTTTAAATTCATATTAAAGTATAATATCAATGCAACTGTTTCTTTCTATATCGTTTTGAAAAACCTATTAATTCAAAAAAGAGTACTTGGTAAAAATTTCAAGCTCTCAAACTCAAAAATTGTTAAGTTGTGCAACAATGTTCAGTGCAGTCTGCTTTTCAGTGCAGTGCAACAAAAGTCAAGACAATAGATAAAAACAATAAAGAGAAGAGGTAACAAAAAACGAAAAGATTTTCGTTGTAAAGTCTGCCTAATTGTAAAAAAACGAAAATCACGATAATTTCAACAGTTCACCAATGTTAGGAGAAAAGAAGACAAGAAATAAACCAGAAATATCTGTTTCTATTAAATTGTTTAAGAGCTAACAAACGAACAGGAGGCAAAAAATTTGTCTGAGTCCAGATATCACACATGAATTTATTTTCGTTTATTAATTTAAATTCTTTCACAAAAAATTGGGTGCAAATAAATTAGTGCCATGCAATTAGATAGAAATATGAGGACGATTTCTTTTCCAATTTTGACTTATTTTTTTCGTTGACTATTTTAAAATCTTTTTCAAAAAATTTGGCGCAAAATAATGGTCGAAAAGATGAGTTTTCTGAAGAGTGCTCAGCTAGATTGTTTCAATCTTCCACGGTGCAAAAATTGATTAGTTTAATAGAAAGTGATTTGTTTCATTTCATCATATTGTAGCAAAAATCTGACTTATAATGCCACTCTTTTGACCCTCTCAGCAAATAATCATTAATTTACTACAAAAGCTGATCTAAGCAGGTGATATAAAAAGAACTCAAATTTTACTGTCGGAAATTTATTTTTCCTTCTATTAAGAGTTGTTGCTCCATTTCGTAATGCTTTGAAGCGAGTTATGATTCCGCATTTCTATGATTTCTTCTGATTTCTAATGAAAAGCGAGAATATAAATTTTTGTATGTTTTTCAATTATGTTTGTTGAAAAAATCTTTTTGGTTATTTCAAGTGACAAAGTGATCAATTTGTTGATAAGGGATGATGTATAATCGGCCAAAATAAATGTTAGAGTAAGATCATAACTGGCTGAAACAGCAGGTCCTCATTTTTCCTATTTTTTTTTACTTTAATTACGTTTTTTTACTTCTCCATATTTGAAAACTATTTTATTACTTTTTCTCATATTTGGTTCGGGAGATTATACTTCATCCCTTATCAACAAATTGATCACTTTACCACTTGAATTTGCATAGGACAACAACAGCCACGACAACATTGGATGCATAGTACTCTAAATAGTTCAATTAACAATAAAAAGTTGTTTATTTTATTGTGGTAATTGCAATTTTGGAAAGCTTATAATAATTCTTTGTTCTGAATCACACGGTGCATCCATTTTTGCTTTGTCTTATAGCATATCCCGTTACAGTCCGTGTCACAAAAATATTTACGATATATTTTTGTTCTCAGAACGATTTGCAGAAGTTCTATTTCTTCTAAAAAATATTTTAAACATCTAGGACGGCGTGCACCTAAACTTGAATCTCTCTCAAATACGATCTAGTTTTGATACAGATTTAGATAGGATCACCACAATTGTCTACTATATTAAATATGATATCGGCTTCTATTATAGTCGACAAGGTTGGCGCTAACGGGTTAAAACTAGGACGGAGTGATACAAAATTCTGTATAAATTAGGGTTGTCATATATGCACCTGGACTGGCACAAGCTCTGTGACCCATTAGAGCAGAAGACGGTACCCATTTTGTCCCAAAATATCAGGTTTAGGGTACATTGCAAAACCGTGTGGGATGTAACCGAGTATTAAGTCAATAGAAAAGCAAGTCTTGAATGGGGCGAACAGAATAACAGAGCTGAAGTTGTTATTTTCTGATTTAGTTAAATTGACCTCTTGTTTAGCTAAACTAGTTTTAAAACCAGAATGACAGCTCGTTTAGTTTGATTAATCACAATTTGTCTCTGAGTTGTCGTGTTTTTAATTCAGCCACAAATAAGGTCAAACTAAGATATTTACATGAAATCTACCAGTAAACAAAAATTGGACGTACAGAAGGAACATTCTTATCAACTTCGGGGGTTTCGCACCTCTCTTCTGGAGTACATCTTAAGAACTGTTCTTTTAATAGAAAACAGATTTACCAAAAATGCCAGATTTATACCAAATTTTTTTATGGTAAGGTTAAAAACGATGCTTAGATGGGATTTGAGGCGTGGGGGGGGTATGAGCTGAAGACATTGATTATATAATGGTTCAAACTTGCGAAGGAAAATGACATATCTTGTTGTACAAACCCAAAATTGTACGTATATGCATCTTCCCATAAACGTATCAAAAAGTTTCCAGTTTCGTCTCCCTTATTTTAGAGGACCAAACTTGTAACATACTCTGTGATTTATTGTCTTTGTCCAGATGGTCCTTAATTGCAATCTCAGTCCAGTCATTTGAGATGGTGTCTGGGGTGATTCCCTCGAAGTAAATCTGACCCCCAACCACCCCATCCCTCTTTGGGAATATCTGAACACTGATGTTGTACACGATCACTCCCTTTTCTGATTCGAGCAGGAATTTCTGGTGGTCGACATCATTGTCAACTTGGAAGATGTGAGATACGGCCTGTTTCTGGACTTTGCCATCTCTGATGTAAGGCAGGCTGGCGTCATACCCTGGAACAAATTTTGACCTGATTGCCTAGAATTAGGCTCCAACGGCTATCTTGAAAGATCTTGTAAGTCTCCTGCAAGTTAAGCATATGGATCTTGCATCTTGTACGATAAGCGTCATATACAAGAATCTTGCAAGATTGAACAAGATAAGCGTTATTAGCAATAATTGTGCAAGGTTATACAAGATAAGCGTCCGAATACGACTACTCCGTAAATTATAATTCAAGATGTGCATTAAGTTATCGTTAGAGAAGTATTTTTTACCATATAGGACTTTATAGACGAAGCAGACAACTTTGAGATGAGGTAAATCGCTGTTGAAATGAAGCCGGCACTTATAAAAAATGCCATTATCAGACAAAACAAAGAATTTCTATTAAAACAAGGCGGCTCGGTAATGTGCGATGGCACATAAGGTTCCGACCCCGCCCATCCACAATTTTGGCATAATTGTCTACCAAATGAGGAACAGATAGAAAAACCCAAAAATTATCTTTTGGAATCCCAAAAAACTAAAAAAAAACCAAGTATTTTTCAAAAAAATTATGTATGAACGATAAGATAGCCTCCAAAGCAAACAAATCAGTGGGGTAAAAATTGATGCATTAGATTGCTGTGATATGCCAATATTAAGAAAGCGAGTCAAGACGAAGAGCAAAATCAAACAACAACAGCAACAACAAACATTAATTACATCAAATATTTTACGTCCGTTTTAAAAAACCAAGCTTAATAACAAATTCAACACACCGTCAGATAAATTTAAGACTCAACAAAATAACTTAAAAATCACCAGAAAAGATATGGGACCAGTCCATAAAAAGGTTTGGTAACAATTAGACAAAAAAGAACAAAAACAGTAAAGTTAAAAAATTCGCTTTCTTTTTTTAAATTATTAACTTTAAAATAATGAAAACCGTTAAAAATCAAGTAAAATATCCTAAAGGCGTGCGATAACCAATGCTTCTATAGAAGGGCATCGGGACCTGACCTTATTCATTTTTTAAGCGGCTAAAAAGAACAAAAAAACAACAAACAAAAAATTAATTGAAACTTGCCAGAAAACGCTGTCAAAACCTTCAAGCCATATTTTGGCCCTCAAAATATATTTGATTGCGCTTTACTCAAATACCAAAAATGTAGTATGTGGTCATTCATTAGTGAGACTAGGTAACAAGTAGACAAAAAAGAAAGAAGGGCAAAAGTATGTAATACTTTTAATTTTTTTCGAAATAAAATTACATCAGAAGTCAAAAAAGACTTTAATTACATAATGATATGTTCAAATAGGGTCGTTTATTCATCCATAGGAACCTCTTGAGACCTGCAGTTATCCAGAATATGTCTAACGTCTACAAAAAGAACGTCAAAAATGACAAAAATCAAATTAATTTATTTTTTTTGTGAAAAACCGGTGTCGAACCCAGTAAGGTCATAACGAATTATTTTTAAAAAAAAATTTGAGGACACTAATTCTATTTGACACCTTCCCCTGACATCCACAATGTCATATTTGAAATGTAACTATCTAACGAGATTAGGTAACAAAAAGAAAAATAAAAAGAAAATTGCGAAGTTAAATTTTTTTTAGTTTTGGAAAACAATTCTTTTCAAAGTCAGGAAAGCCATCAGCTATCTGATACAATCAGAATATTGGCACAACTATTCTTCCATGAAAACCAAAAAAACCTATCACTGTAAAGGAAATTTCATACGACCGAAATGACAAAGTAAAAATGACAGTTAAAGACAAAATTAAAAAATTCAATTACTTTCTTCAAGAAAGTGTCGAGGCCGTTAAAACGATAATCTATATCTTTCAGGGTTTTAATATGTTACATTTTGGCTTGTTTTGAACCCTAATAATGCGAAAGGACTCCGAAAATTTATTAAAAAAATCAAAAAGTAAATCGAAATTTCATTAAAATGTTTTCCTCCGAAAAACTATTTTTAAAGTCTTAACAGTCATTAGCTGTCCTCTCAAGTTACTACGTAGTTCGTTTACTGTTCCTTAAGAAGCCTTTTGTTTTTCTAGTCATCGAGTCTGTGCCATAGGACCCATTCAATTACTTTCTTCAAGAAAGTAATTTCAAAATTCAATTACTTTCTTCAAGAAAGTGTCGAGGCCGTTAAAACGATAATCTATATCTTTCAGGGTTTTAATATGTTACATTTTGGCTTGTTTTGAACCCTAATAATGCGAAAGGACTCCGAAAATTTATTAAAAAAATTCAAAAAGTAAATCGAAATTTCATTAAAATGTTTTCCTCCGAAAAACTATTTTTAAAGTCTTAACAGTCATTAGCTGTCCTCTCAAGTTACTACGTAGTTCGTTTACTGTTCCTTAAGAAGCCTTTTGTTTTTCTAGTCATCGAGTCTGTGCCATAGGACCCCGAAAAATTAGTAAACTTTCAAATAGAAAATAAAAATTTTGTTAAAAAATTTTCTTTCGAAAATTTTTTTTCAAGTCTTAACAGCCATTAGCTGTCCCCTCAAATTACTAAATAGGTTCGCTTAATGCTTTTTAGGAAGCGTATTGCAATTCTAGTCAACGAATCTATGTCATAGGGCTACAAAGTCTCATTAAAATCTCAAAAAAAAGAATCAAAATTATAAAAAAATTAATAAAACTCAGAATCGGAGCCATAAAAATTGCCCGATTCCCTAGAAACTAATTATTTGTTTATTGGGCATTAACTGACGGTAAATGAGGTTTGTCAGGAACACAACCTGGATAATAAATGTGACTAGTCTCCAAGTGACTTGAAAAAAAATAATAAAAAAAACATGAAAAGTTTTTTTTAAAAATCCAGCTCTCAAATGAAAATCGAGCATTTTCTATAGTAAACATCACTATGAGACGAAAACTACCCCTTTTTTGGCCTTTCGTCTGTTAGAATCACAATAATGTTCCATTTATAGCAGAAAATGTAATTTTGAATTGATATTTTTTTATAGAAACTAGCTTAATTTGAACAGAAAGTGAACAAAATCATGCCAAACTTCACGTGTTCACGCAAAACTTTAAACCTCGATAATTCCTCAAAAAACACGAAATTCAAAAAAATCTTTTTAATTCCGAATTCTACGCGAGACGAGCTTTTCAATGATACCACTCACTCTTCTCTACGATGAATATATCGATCGGCCAAAATTCACGGAACAAAAAAAAACCCATTTGAGTATATAGTTCCTCCCTCCCACAAGTGGGGTCGGAACAATTAACAAATCATTTGAAACGAGTATTTGCTCAAAAGAGAAGCTGATAATGACCCAAGTGCTTTGTTATATCAGCCTGTTTTATTTAACATGGGGCAAAAATAATTGCACTGATACAAACTACTTTACTATAAGTTTTAATCAGTAAAGCTTTTTTGATACTGATTGTCGAATGCGAAACGATTTAAAGACAAAAATTTCGACTTTTTAAAATTGAAAAAAGTTTCTCGTTAAGTTAACCCGTCAAGCTGTCGTGTGTTTTAAAAGGCAAACACGTCAACTTTCTTTCTTTAACGTTGCCGTTGACGACCTGTTTTTTTCCAAAAACGTTAAGCACAAGCAATGGACATAAATACTGAAAAAAAACTAAATATCGAACACAAAAACCCCAGAACAGAAAGCTATGCTGAAAACATCCTATAAGTAAAGCTTATCTAATCTCTTAACTAATCGAAATTTGTCCAACTCAACAGAATCTCCTCAGGTTTTTTCGAACACATTGATTTTTTCAATTCAGTATGTCAACTGAATCCAAAACAAATTAATCATGCAATTGTTGCTATGCAATAGGGGATCTAAGCAAGATCAACTATTGTGAAAAAGGACCTGTCCTGGATTTGATCCAGCATTCCTCACAAGCAAACATCATGTCCTAACAATTACACCAACTGGTCTTAAACTCATTAATTGGAGATCTCATAAAACAAATTTGCTTGTTCTCTCTTGTTCCTCAAGGGTTCATCGTTCTCTAGTCAAGCATGCCTGGAGCAAATAAAAATTCTTCTCAAGCTATCATCACAATATTTTAAGCACATTTTACGATCAGATTCTATTGCAATTTAGTGATAAGATCTGTTTCTTACAAATATCTTGTGAACACAATATAATTCCAATTAGTTATGGCCTAAAAATTTTTCCGATAATGTTAGGTTTATTTACTAATTGCTCTCAAACGAAGTTTGTCGTAATTATATTAGTCCTGTCGATCTTTTTTTGTACGTAATTTTTCTCTTGACCAATTTTTCGTCTGACGCATTTGACTTTTCGTCCTCAAAAACGGGATAGACAGGTAGCGTCGAGCGCGCGTTAAGGGCTTTTAGTGTCCTTCAGCTCAGTAGTCTCCAAGTATGCGATTTGTAGAAACTGTTTTGGAGACTTAAACTTATGGCGCGAAGGGCAGTTCTTAGAGATTGACCCCCCCCCCCCCCCACTGTTGCCACCCCATTAGCCTCCCCCCTCCGCTGCGCTCACATATCTAAAAGCATAGATAGAAATGAAGTATATTCAATTTCAAATGCTTTTGTTTAAAAAACAAAGATCAACTCTCGTACATGGCATAAAAGTTTTCTCCATCAAATTGTATTTCTGTTAGCGTACATATTTCAATTCTTTACACGAGAACTAATGAATCCGCTTGAATCATGCACCAAACGAATTTTATACGAGTTAACTTGGCAACAATTTTTAATCCGAAACCAAGTATTACAGAGACGATTTGAAATAGTCTCTATAGATAACGGCCATGTTGTAGTTGATCTAAACCCTCCATGACATTATCCTAACAATACACTATTGTTGCTTCGCCATTTTCATGTCATAAAACTGTTTTCAATGAGAAAAGCAATACGCATTAGAGGTTGCTCGCACATGCAAACCTAAACATAAACCTCAAACAAAGGAGAATACTAGAAATTGGTCCCTCATAATCAATTTTATGACCAAGAAAAATTTTTTTCCAAATACATTCCAATTGCTAATGCTCAGCAAAGTCAAAACTCATGCCATTTTAATGTTAATATTTGAGAGTTTTATAATCGGCATAATTGTGACTCCGACAAAAATTCGTCTTACTTCCTTTTTCTCAAAATTTTTCAGGTAAAAAAGGCACGTCGCATAGAAACAGAACGCGAATTTTATTAGTTAGCAGGCAAAATTTCTTTTCAGTTTTCTTCATCAGTAACAATTTACTCTTTGGTGCACTTTATGTACAACTTACGCGGCACTTTTCAGTTCATTTGTCTTTATTGAAATTGAGGGATAAATAACATGAATTAAATTCGGGTTTATTTCCCCTTTATGGCCCAAAAGTAATCAAACTCAAGTGATGTGCCCTAAAATATCCGCATCCACACCCAATTGCGTAATATAGCTTGCTCATCCTTAAAATTGTGAGTCACCTTTAATTGCTCGCTCGTAGTTATACGATTTTATCTCAAAATATCGAGTTCCTAATCTGAAATTGCTGGTGGGCATAAAGACGGAAAGAGTGAGCAATGATGTCTGTAAATTGCGAAATGAGGTCATTTACTTGAGTTACGGCAGAAAAAAACTGTTTTTAGAAATTTTATATACTCTTTTTGAGTGGTTTAAAACATTAGAACCATTTCTCGGCGAATTTTATGAATAAACTCTTTCAAAACACAAAACAGAAACGTATGGTCCGTAAACCTAATTTTCCTGTCGCTCTTAAGCATTGTTTTATTAGTGTGCTCAGATTTGTTTCAATATAAAACAGAAACATTCATATCAATAAAATTGGAAATGGAATCAGTCAGATTTGTAACTTTTATACCAAAATGGCTAGTTCAAATTCAAGTTATAGTTTTTGACGGAAACTAAAACAGATTTCAATTAGTAATACAAATGGGCATCTAATTTATTGAAAACACTTTCCTTGCAACTGCATGATTTGATGATAAACTTTCCAAATACAATCAGGGCATGAAACAAATATGAATGTTGAATTCTGTGATTAAAAATACAAGTATTGGGCTGCTTCAGTAATCAATAAAAATAACAAAATACAAAAATTCATATTGCGGCAACCCTACACGGGGCATATGAAAAAAGGCGGAAACTCGATAAAAAAATAAAATGTTTTTAAAAGAAAAAAGACACAATTTTTTTTATAAAAAGTTTGCGGAAAATAAGTGAATACCAGTTAAAACAATAAGAGGGGTACTCCAAAATCCACGCTTCTAAGAAGTCTTCAATTGGCCTAACATTTATGTTCATGAAAACAAAAACTTTCAAATGCAGCCAGTAACGCATAAATTTGGAACAAAAGCATCTGCATAATTTGTTATAATGATATATGCTCTAAAATTTTGAGATCAAAAGCTCTAAGTGATTTAACTAAAGGCGATTAGTAAGTTTTTCTACATTTTCGCAGTTGCCTACATGATAATTGTAATCAAAATCATTGACCCAGAGAGCAAGGAGAAGTGTAGAAAAAAGGCCAATGATTAAAATTCAATTACAAAAGACGCACAAGTCGATAGCTCATGTTAAACAATGACGGTTGGAGACACTTGATTTTTTTTTATTGCGACAATTGGATTTTGACAAAATGCTTTTGACGTTTTTTGTTGCCAATTCTACAACTTCCAAAGAATTTTTGTTGAACTTCTTCGACAAATGGCTGCAACAAAACCAATCTTCCGAGATAAAAAATAATTTTCGAGGCAAATGTTGGCAAGAACTATTCTCCGTAAACTGCGAAACGAGTTCATTGAGTTGATTTACGGCAAAAAAATGTTGCCTGTTTTTAGAAATCTTAAGCTTTCTGAGTGGCTTAAACATTTTAACTATTCCTTGAAGAACTTTGTGAATAAATTCTTTTAACAATCCAAACATAAAAATTGCGTTGTCCGTAAATTTGATTTTTCTGTCACTCCTAAGCAATGTATGACAGGTCAGATTTGTTTCAAAACAAAAACATTCAAAACAATAAAATTGGGAATGAATCATACAAATGGGCAACTCAATTAATGAAAACACCTTCCCTGCAACTACAAAACTTGAATATACGGTTTGCAAATACAACCAGGGCATGAAACAAATATGAACATTGAAATCCGTGATTAAAAAATTCAAATATTAGGCCGCTTCAGTAATCAACAAGCATGCCAAAACTCAAAAATACATATTCCAGCAACCCTGAATGAGGCAAGGTATACTAGGCGGAAAATCGTTTCAAAGGTTTTTTAAAGACATTAGGAAAAATTCTATATTAAATGCTTGTGCAAAATAAATCAATACCAATTTAAACACTAAGAGTGGGACTTGAAAATCCACCCCGCCTTGAAGTCTTCGATAGTCCCTCACATATATTTTAAGGTAAACAAAAACAAAAATTTACGAAAACAGCCTTAAAATTGCAGAATAAGAGCGTCTGCAAAATTCGTTATAAATATATCTGCCCAAAAAATATTCTTCCTTTTTCTGATCAGAAGCTCAACATTACTCAGACAACTCAATCCTTTGGTTGGGGTCTTTTTTCACGATTTTTCGATTGTAAGTTTTAATCAAAATCTTTACACCGTAGAAGATGGGGAAGTGTAGAAAAAACCCAAGATTTGAAACCAATTATGGGAGAAACACAAGTGAACAACTCATGTTACATTGTGACGGATAGAGACCCTTGGTTACTTTATAGAGACAACGGAATTTTGACAAAATACTTTTAACTGTTTTAGTTGCCAATTTAGAATTTTCTAAATAATTTTTGTTAAACACCTTCAACCAATGGCTCTAACAAGACCAATCCCTTGGGATGAAAAAATTATTAAAGCAAACCGTCTTTTCAAATTACCCAAAAAAGTTTTAGTCATCATGAGAAAGAAGTAATTTGATTAACAGGTAATCCTCTATCATAAATTTCAATATCAAAATTTTTCTCGTTTGATGATTCCATGATCTAATTAAATTTCTGTAAAAAAATCATTGCGGTTAAAATTTTATGCCTTTTTCTGACAAACAGAAACCGATGGTGCACTGCCAATAAAAAAAACAACTTGTATTACCGAAAACTTCTAGGGCCGTTTAACCTGATTTCCTGACCTGCCTGAAGCCTTCAGTTTCATATGATACCGATTGACAACTCTAAATTAAGACCAAAGAAGTTTTAAAAAGGAAATGCAAAATAATTTTACGTAAACTCTGAGAACAAAAGAAATAACAAAATTTTGCATTTTGTATTAAAACCTGAAAAGCTTTCAGTAATAAAACCTAGGTTCAATTGAATTGAAATCAATGAAATGTTTACAGGAAGAGAGAGCCTAACGAGAACTTTTTTAGTTTTTACACTAATATAGCTGAATATATGCGCTATTTCATCAATTGCTCAAATGCAATCTTATTAAATATTAGAAATTAGTCAATAGAAGAATTCTAAAGAAAGACGAGCTAAACACTGCTATCAGACCAAAATTGCTGTATAAAAAATTAATCTCAAATTACAATGAACGTACGTTTCGTTCACCGGGGGTGAGATAATGATTAAACATTGTAACTGTAAAAAGAGTTGGAGATATTTTGATATAGAAATTGATCTTCGTTCAGTATACAATTTAGCCTACCTCAGTATTCAATAAAACATCAGATTTCGTCTCTCTTTACACCATTGCAAGGTGAAATCGTCAAGTTATCCTCCGCAGAATTGTTCAAATTTTTTTTAACCATTTACGTTAAAAACATTTTTCAATTTTAATTATGTTTCTACTTTAAAAAACAAAGAAAGCTGAAATCACCTAAGCAATTTTCGTTTTAAAAATTGTATTAATTGTGGTCGCTTGTTATTATTTGAAAAATGTTTACTAGCTTCAAAAATGGAAAAATAGGCTATAGTACTTATATAAATATATATGTTGATAGTGATGATATCTTTTGTCTCATTGTGTAGTGAAATGAAAGAAACTTTGTAATAATCCATGAGGACGTTATAAATGATCTTTGATTCTTTGATCCGTGCGATATCACTCTTCTCATACTTTTTAATGAGATGTTAAAAAAGTTTGCTCTATAAAAATCAGTCATTTTTGCTGGAACCACAGTGCCCTCTGGATTTTATCTAATCAAATAAAAACTTCTCTCTCCTAGTTGATTACTTTTTAACTGTAATTTACCATGTTGTTTAATTTATCCAGTTTTTGAAAGCATTTAAAAGAACTTAAGTTCGATAAATCATTAGGTTTACAAAAGCTCAATTCCTCGTTTTAATAGATTTCAATCCGCATTATTAAGCAATTGCCTCTGATTTTGTATTACTGTCATGAATGAGAAACAAAGAATAAGGCGCGAAAAATCGAAGTTCTTTTCGACTCTAATTTTTTCCTCAAAGATTTTTAGAAGTCTCAAAAAGCATCTCAGATTGTCTCTGGTTTTGTAATTTTTGAATGTTACTTTATTTAAAGTGCGCCTTTAATGGTATAATTTAGCTAAAATTGATCTGAAAATTGTTTATCTTTCGTATTCCCTAATCTCCTCCTTTTCACTAATTGACGGTTAACAAAAATGAAGTCTGGCGAAGGAAAATACAGCAAATAATTTTAATGAGGCAAAAACATTTTGTATAAAACATGATAATTGGTGCGTCACAGAAAGAGAGGTAGATAATGTTTGGTGACAATTTGGTGACTAGGACCTTCATGAGGGGATTGGAGATACATGATTTTCGGGAGGGACATAATTCAGGTTTTATATGTCCATGCGAATTGTGGGTACCCAGTGAGGCATGAGGTTTTAATTGACAATTGCCGGGAGAGTCTTTACTAGAAAGCTAGTCAGCCAAGTTAATAACTTCGAATAACACCCCAGTTTGTTATTATTCGATTTGAAAGTTTAATTAACTTTCTCAAATCAGGCCTCAGAATATATATCATACATGTGGCTAGACATGTGAAATAATAACCTATCAAGGTGCTTATTATGCTTGAGTACATTTTATGGAAAGCGTTGGGAAAATCATTAGTGATAGGGGTTTGTTGTTTTCCAATTTAATCAAGCTAATTAGAAAAGTCCACTTTTGGATTAAACAGGGACCCTATGTTTTTATTTTGGAGACTGGAGCGTGGTTGGGCTGTATGGGTCCAATTATGGCTCGTCTGGACATGAAACGAGGAGGGAAGGCACACGACCAGAGTAATGATCTGGTCTTACCACTGGCACAGCCATACTCTAGCCATAAATCAAAAATGCGAGTCATAAAACTAATCCGGAGTGAACTTCGTGTTTAAGTTTGCGAGTTTGCTCCTGGTTTATACTGACCACGGCTTTATTATAACCAGCCTTAGTTAATATCCCCACCTTCTGATTATTAACCAAACCTTGCATACTTTCTCTCTCTCTCCCATTTGCTTCCCATTTCCCCCTTTCCCAGGAACAAAAGTGGTATAAACTGAGTCTGAATGAATTATGGCCCTCTCGGAGCAAGACGTCCTTCGTCAAGTGAAGTTGAACCGGGAACCCAGGCGACATAAACAATCCAGTCAACTACCAAGTACATAATAAACCTTTCCCTTTCTCTCTTCTTCTATATCTCCTGTCCTTTAAAATAATATTTACTCTTTTGAGCCCTACCACGAATTAAGCTCCACCTTCTTATTTATCAGTACACGCATTTATACATGAATCTCTTCTTTACTGGGCAACAACTACAATAACACAGCTAGCCTACCTGAAACCCCCTACCTACTCTCAAATATTGATCTCACATACCAACATGATCTCAAAAAAACTCCACACCAAAACAGGTCTGAAAATATGTTTTATTAGTAATTCCGCGCTAGAGTAACGTCGATATCGTGACATGGAACATTCTTTGAAATGAGGGAAAAATACAACTTTCCCAGAATTGTAAGTGCTTTTATAACAAGGGGGCGTTCAACTCGAAGTTGAAAACAGTTTTTCCGTCTGGATTTTAATTGCACCGTCATTCTCAAAGTACGACCCATAAATCTTTTCAGATAGTGCTAGAACAGTATCAGAACACGCAAGTTCACCTTGTATCAAAAATGTACAAATTTTCCCCAATTTTCCCTATTTAAACTGAAAACTAGGTTTGCAACGGCTGGCTAAATATTTAACCAACATTTCGATTTGCTTTAACTTAATGTGTGGATATAGGCCTCCAAATGTATTCCACACAATCAGCACGAAAGCGTTCCTTTATACCTATCCGGGTAAGTTTACCCTGTGCAAATAAACCCCGGAACCCTTGGGTCCTCAAGTGCGTAAGAGCACTGGGGCTTTATTGTGGGGCGAGATATTAAATTAACGCCTCAGAAACCCTCTAGACGATTGGGCTGGCTTGCATTGGATCGGAATGAATTCAATGGACGGGGGGGGGGGGTCCAAATTATCAAATGAAAATGATGAAAGTGTAATGTCCCTTCAAGGGCTCCAGAAGCCGAAAAAATTGAAACATGAAAAAGCAAAGAGTAGAATTTAAATAAAAACAAACATTGAAATCAATTTTGCACATTAGTGTGCAATGTAAATCGAAATTTTAGTTTAAAAATCAAGAGATCTGAAAATCAACAGTTATTAAAAAAAATTAATCTTGCTTATTTGCAAAAACTGTTGCAAGAATACTTAAGATGTGGTTTTCGATGTTCTGCACTTCGGTTTGCAGTAAAGTGCCCTTGATGAAAGTGTCCTACATGTTCATCAGGGGTGAAAAGTTCATTGAACCTAAAAGCAACTCAGCATAACCTGATAATCTCTTGTGCGCATTAAGTCTTTATTTTCACAGGGATTAAGTTTTCATTTCACCACACAATTATTGAGTTGAATATAATTGAATACTGAATACCAAAGGTTGCCGATTTAATCTTTACATATTCTGACCAAAAATAGCAATCAGTGCCTGAAAAAGTACTCTCAAGGTTGAATTTAACCAATGTAATTTTTTTTTAAATGTGAACTTATTTTAGCTTATATATGAATTTCTTGCACTTTTTAAAGTAGAATTAGATTAAAAACTATTCCAAGTTTTAATTTTAATGCTAACAACGAACGATGTGTGCACTGTAATTGTTTTTTTACGAACAAACAATTTAAATAATAAAAAATTCAAAGGTAAAAAGTATTGATTGTGAGAATCGACTAGATGACCATTAGACTAATTGAACCCTAAAATTGTCTCATAGCAGCAGTGATCTTGCCGAGCCCATTAATGATTTTTGGGTTCTATACACTTCAATCCCCTCGTCAAGTGAGACCAACTGTTCTCACGTTTGGGAGAGTTAGGCGGGGGCCTATTTTCCTTTCTTATCCCTGATTTGAGGGTGGGTAATTTAGGGGCAGAGGAGGGATAACTATGGACGGGGTTATTTGAGAAAGGGTGCTAATCTGTGGTAAAATCAATAGTAAACACAACGCTGTTTACTGTTGGTTTTAGCCAACTCGAGTATAAAAATCACCCCGACGGTCACTTGCTGTCATTTTGCTTCTCATTCGTAGATTAGGGAACTTATTCAGTTCATTATTTGCCAAGAATGGTGGAAAAAATAAGCTAGAAAAATCCAGGAATGATTTTAGGACCCACCCACTTTGTTTTGCAAGTGCCTCAATTTAATCACTAAATCATTAGGTGGAGCAATTTTCATAAGAATGGGTAAATTTTGAAAGCACTTAACCACAATAAAATAGAGCTAAAAAACCCCAACCACCTGAAGGGACTGCTAAATTTAAGTTCAATTTTTCAAAGAAAAACTATAGTTGTCTCAGACGGCAGAAAAACATTTATCCGTACTGTGGAATTTTGCATTTTCAGAAGAATGACAAATTGCAGGCCAACTAGCGCCCAAAAGTCCAGACAGAGGTTTGATGGCTATTATTCGGCGTCTCAGCAAGGTACCATTCTGTCTCCAATTTGAGCTTATCAGCTAGCGGAAACTCAAGTTATTACAATAAAATAATTTAAGCATTTAAACAAAAATAGAGAATAAAGAAAACTTATTAAAGATTACCAGAAAGCACAAATTTCAGCAAGAAGCAAGAACTTTGTTATAAAAGCTGGGTCACACTTGTAGTTAAAACAGTTTGCAGCAAAAATAGGGATCGATTTTTGTTTCTGGTAAAATTTATCACAACAAAAAAAAGTGAAGTAAGCTCTCCAAATTGCCTCCATTTGATCTCATCGCAGTTCCAAGCTGTTCTTGTCGACTCAGCTGAGTTAACTTCCTTAAAATATCACTGATGCACATCTCAAATCAAATGCATAGCTATAATGATAATGCTTCTGATTACTTGATCTTTCGACTATTACAGATTCAGCTCTTATATCGCCAAAAACCAGCAAATAATTTCGATTCAACCCCAGGTTGAGGTGCCATCCGGAAGTGACCTCTGATCAGACCAAGTCCAACGCACACGGTGTGTTCACAGACCAAAATTACAGTGTCTGGGATTTGGTTTGAGCGCACAATAGTATGATCAGAGGCCACTTCGGTCTGGGGCCGGTATAATCAGAGGTTACTTCGGTCTGGGGATGGTATGATCAGAGGTCACTTCGGTCTGGGGATGGTATGATCAGGGGTCACTTCGGTCTGGGGATGGTATGATTAGAGGTCACTTCGGTCTGGGGATGGTATGATCAGAGGTCACTTCGGTCTGGGTCAATTCGGTCTGGTATGATCAGAGGTGACTTCGGTCTGGGAATGGTAAGATAAAAGGTCACTTCAGGATGGTAATGGTCTGATCAGAGGCGGATTCAAGCGCACATTAGTCTGATCAGAGGCCATTTCGAGTGGATTTTTTTTTGATTTTTTGTTTTTTTTTACCAAGAGATGTTGGCTCTGCCAATAGGCAACAAAAGCAGCATTCTGATCAGAGACACATCTAGAGTCTGATGCCTTTGATCAGAACCAAGGGAGTCCAGCTGATAGAATATGCCAGTCCCCTTACAAGAAAATTTTGTTTGACTTTAGAATACGATGTTTTATATGGAAAGCTGTCTAAATTCATCCATTGAGTTCGAAATATGCACTAATGTATACTAAATAAATTTTTATCAGCAGTTGGGGTATCTTTTCTTTAGCAATAATACCTTTAAAATGGTCTTCTTTTAGATGTATTTAATAATGCAAACATCATTTTGTATGAAATGAATACATTATAACAAAGTTTGTGCGGTGAGGGGATTTCGAGCGCACAATAGTCTGATCAGGAGTGACTTTTGAGCGCACAATCGTCTGGACGATGGTCTGGGTTTGGACTGGGCCATGGTCGCGCAATCGTCTGGGCAATGGTCTGATTTTGGTCTGATCAGAGGTCCTTTCCGTCTGGAAAGGTCTGATCAGAGACAGTACCGAGCGCACTTAGCGCTCTTTAGTATGATCAGAGGATACTTTGGCCTGCGATGATTTGATCAGAGTTAACTTTCGTCTGGCACTGTCTGATCAGAGGTCACTTCCGGATTGCAGCTCAACCTGGGACGTTTCTGAAGCTCGTTTCCGAGCCCAAACTAACACACGTGCCTGACGCTTACAATTAATCCATAGGGTTGCAAGTTGGTTAATATCAGCCTTAAGAATCAAACATATATACCCTTGTGGTACGGGATGGTTATTTTGTAGGAATATGGCAGATTCTGGAAGATTCATGTAGAAATTTCTGGCAGTTTCCATCAGGAAGCACATTTTTCTGGCAGTTTCTTTCAATATAAGTATTTTCCACTCACATTCCTTCCAGATAGCCAATTTCTTTGCCAGATTCTTACGAAACAAGTATTTTTTTCAAGTATTTCGTACAAAAGCAAAACGCGCAAACCATCCTGTTGAGCTCGGAAAGAAAATCAAAACGTCTCAATACTTGAATGTACACATATTTTGAGCACCGACAAAAAGTTTATAAATTCCATTTACGGTTGGTTTTTTTGAACCACTATTCTTATGAATACTCTGGCGGTATCCAACAAGATGAAACGAAGTTCTGATTTTCATGGTTTAATCGTTAATAGGATTCTGACAGGTAATTCCTTTTCCCAAGAAAACGAAAAAAAAAATCAAAGAAAAAATTCTGAGCAGATTTATTTTAACAATGGGCATCTGCCAAATCAGGTTATGCAAAGGACACGTAGATGATATAATCTAATGTTCCGCTTCATATAAAAGAATGTCAGGAGATTAATATTGGGCGTTAGCGGATTAATATTGGAAAACTTATAACACAAGATAAATGCAAACAGCAAACATTTAATAAAAATATATAAAATATACAAATTGATTTATATATATTTATATTTATATATATATATATATATATACTATATATGTATATATATATATATATACTACATATATATATATATATATATATATATATATATACAAACTTGCATACATACATGCATATATATATATATATATATATATATATATATATTCATATATATATATATATATATATATATATATATAAATATATATATATATATATATATATATATACAGGAGAACCAATTTTGTATTTAATTTTCCTTCAACAAAGCGCTGATTCTCAATAATTTTAGCAAACATTTAATAAAAATATATAAAATATACAAATTGATTTATATATATTTATATAAATGTATATATATATATACTATATATGTATATATATATATATATATATATATATATATATATATACTACATATATATATATATATATATATATATACAAACTTGCATACATACATGCATATATATATATATATATATAATATATATATATATATATATATATATTCATATATATATATATATATATATATATATATATATATATATAAATATATATATATATATTTATATACAGGAGAACCAATTTTGTATTTAATTTTCCTTCAACAAAGCGCTGATTCTCAATAATTTTATTAAAGATTTGTATACCAAACTCAAAAAGTAAAGTAACAATTAATTCATGTGCCCACATTGTTGCCAAAGAGTTTATATCTCTGCTCAGACGTTGCTAGCCATAGTTTTGGAGTCGATAACACTCTTTGTCTTGACGTGAAAAAAAATGTGCCATTAAATGAATTAGTCAGTCGCAGCAAAAAATGAGAAAACCATCAACCAGAAGTGCATCAACACTCACAAGCAAAGTTGAAATGGGAAAAGACGAGCACAGAAAAACAGCTGAGCACAGATCTTGGTTGACCTATTTCGTTTCAAAATTTGCTATTCAGTTGATTGACAAATGATATCTATAATGGCTGTTTATTATCATCATTGAAAAAAAATCTTTAAAAAAAGAAAAATTTATCTGATTGTTCTAAGTTCGTTTATCATCCGGTCAACGTAAGCTGATTGCAAATATTTTACCTAAAAATGAACAATTTTGTTCACAATTGCAACTCGCCTATGAGAAATCCTTCAAACGGTAGAAACAAACATTTTGAAGCGTTGTCATTTAACATTGGGATCATTTCCGTCTGTGCCTCTTCCCCAGTACGTACAGAGCACGTGCCATTACACAGCAAGTCATTATAAAAAAATATAGCATGTGCGTCTGGGGATGCAAATAACAGGCACCCAATAAACTGGGTGGGCACAAACGGAAAAAAATCCAAAAATTGCAGCAGTTTTTAAAAACTCTGAAATATTAATGTGTTAAAGAAAAGGCTGTCACGTTTTTTTTTAAATAAATAGTTCTGTTTCCATGACACATGCTACAAAAAGTGGACCAAGTTGTAGAATAGTGATATAAAAATTTATTAAAATATTGCAAATACGGTGCAAAAGCTTCAGCAAAACGGCAATTTTCAGCTCATTAATTTTAAATATTTTTTGAATCTTTCATTTCCATTATAGTGATCAAATTTTCAAGATGAAGAACTTAAAGGAAAATGATTAATTAAAGGAGAAGAATTCTTCAGATCAAAGTTTTTGTGCTCATTACATAGGTTTAGTGATACTCTTTTGTAGATGAAAACGCTTCAGTATAAAATTTTCCAGAAACGACAAAAGCTCAAAGCGTCTACTATGCTTGCTTTACTTTCTCTGTCTGAAGAGCAATTCTTCAAGTTAGTTTAGAGCAATTCTTCAAGTTAGTTTTGCAGAACGCGGCACTTACTTTTCATGCGCGGAAAAGTCACTAGGTTTCAAAGTTTGTATCAGGCTTGCATCATAAGAGATTGCTTTTAGTTATAACAACAAAAGATGTGAAATAATTTGTCTCTTCTCGTTTTTTTGTTTTAAATCCAGCAATAATTTTGTTTGACATCATGAATCTTGCCATATCCTTTTTTTGTTTTAAATCTAGGCACACATGCTTTTGATATCTTTTTTATTAGTTCTTTCTTCTTTATAAACTGCTTATTTTTTTACATAAAAAGTGAAAGTTTTGAAACATAAGGATGGAGAATGATTTGTAGGTTAATGTTCTCAATTAAATTAGATTTTTTATCTGAAAAAATTGTTGGAGATGTTTAGTTCACAGCAAGTCTGAACTGAAACAAGGCCACACTTTTAGGAAAACGGAAATTAAATTTGTATTCGGGCGGCCAACAAAGAGATATTGAACAATATAGCTTCTTCTTTCAAATTTCTATTTTAATCCTAATCGATATTCGCTCATTAGCAAATCCTGGCTCGACGCGGGGGTGAATTTTGCCCTAAAATACAATCTGAAGAAATCAGATCGATTTTGAAGCGTGGCGTGGCATTGCTAAGACAGCTATCTCGATTTTGCTTCCAAAAGAGAGAAAGATTACAACTGCCTGCCCGCCTCCTTTTCACTACCATACCTCTTTTTCTTGGTCTCTAACCCTCCCCCTTCTTACCATATTTTTCCATCGTTTTTCCTTCCATTCTTTCCTCTTTTGCCTCCCTCTCTCCCTTTCCAATCTGCGGACGTGGGATAAAGGCCCAATTGTTGGCTTGTCACTCATAGCCTCGCGCCCTGACAAGGTGCAAATTTGAAAGCACCCCTTCCCCAGTTTTCCCCCTCCACCCCCTTCCATTTCTCACTCACCCAGGGGAAGACCAAAAAGCATTGAGCTGGTCCATATATGACCTGACAGGTAAATCTATTCACGTCCATTAAGCGTGACTGGGCGTGCAACGAAAGTTGCCAAACTCGACTTTTCAGCCCCAATTTATCGTTGCTTTCGCTAGCCATACCTGACTCGCCCCCTTACTCTGTTGACTCTCTTGTTCACAACCCCCCCCCCCCCCCACCCCCTTGCTTGTTCACTTGACTCTCCCCTTACTCTGTTCACTCGCTTGTACTAAGTCCACCACATTTATTCTTTAGAAAAAGGCCATTTCTGATTTAGAATACTAGAATAAGAAGTATATCTTTGTCGTGATAATATTCGAAAGATAAATTAGAAAAAAAACAATGATACTCATTTTTTTCATGTTTACTGAGCAGATACTTATCACACAAAAACGATTCGGATAAAAATTAACATTTTTTCTACCATTTTTGCATTTCTCCGCCTAAAGAAAAAGTCACATCCTATGTATGTTTATTTGTTTGCTTTCCAAGGGAAATTGGCGCCAATATGTGCGCCAAAAATGCCAAGAAAAAACACGAGCAGAACAACTGGTTCGAAACAAAACTGGGAACAAAAACAAAAATGAAAAATGACATCCTCAAATAAGCATCTTGCATAAATATACAAATAGGTTTAGATTCGGTCACGGATGAATTAGTCGACCTTCATAAAGTTGAGGTAGTTCATACTAAAAAGATCATGTTACAAAAATCGTTTAAAAATTAAGATAGCAGCGATAAATTCCTTTAATTTATCGCAAACATGAAAAAAACGAAACAAGAAACAATACACTTATTGAAATTAACTCAGCTATAAAAATTATGAAGCTGTCATAACACACTTTAAACATTAATAAAAAACACTTGCAGACGGGGCAGGCGATTAAAACAATTTAAGCTTATTAAATCCTCTAGTTTGTTCAAATACTGTCTAAAGCACTGAAGGTTAATAAAAAAGTTTTCATTGTTTTTGCTCTCATTTCAGACACCATTCTCTACTTTTCAACTGAAAGGTCTTCTGTTTTATTAGAAAAAAAAGCTGATCGTGTTAGAAAGTTAATGGCACGGAATAATTAAATGACTGGTCGGAGTAGCCACTCATCTTCGCCAATTTTCACAAAAATGCTCGTCAACAAAATATTACTTTTATGCAAAACATCAACAATTGCTCTACAAAGTTATGACAAATATTAAATAGTTAATAATTTAGTCTAATTGGAGCGTTAAATTTTCAATTAAGCACATATAGCTGGACTTCATCAAATAAAAAAATAATCAGGCATATACTGCTCTCAATTCCTCCTTTAGTAGAGCTGGTGCTATTCAGTTAAGCAAATCCCAATTACTTAAACATAAAAAAATTCACCAATCAAAATTTTAAATAAAAGAAAATGAGGTTAAATTTTATTGAGGTTGAAAAAAAACTAAGAAGAGAGAAAATGAGTAAAATGGGCACAAGTTATGAAATGATTTGAATGCATTAAAAAAACTAAATCAGATAAGCTAAATCAGCTGAAAGCTGAGGAAAGATTGTAGAGAAAATTTAACCGTTCTACACAAAAATATGAATAATTTGAAATAAGCTGAAAAATATTTTTTTTTCAATTACTGTCATAATAGTTCATGTATATCGGTTTGGGTTTTTAGTAACCAAAGGATTCTCAGCAACACAATAAATGCTTCATAGTCTCGGAAAATTCAACTTAATTAGACAAATAACAGAAGTCGAATACAAACTGCAACCAATATTCTTCATGTAGAGCCTTATCAACTTGTTCCCTCCTGCAAATAGTCACAACGGTCACTTACAACTCCCTTGATTTCATACAAACATCATGAATGGTCCCCTGAATGGTGTCAAAAAACTTAGTAATCAATGTCGCAATGATTCAAATCTAAGGCATTAAGTTCCTCGAAAACAACTGCTGAACTACAGTCTAACCAACGTCAGCTCCATTATACAGTATGGCATCCTGTTGTACGGCTACTGCATTCTTTCCTCGTTAAATTGAATGCATTTAATTGAGAAAAAAGTTCAACTGATTTTCTTCAGAAAACTGCGCAATTCGTCTTCGCGAGCTTTCATCAAAAATGATTTTCTCGCGGTATATGCAATGCAAATACACGAATTCCTGAATTTCACCCCCCTCAACAAACAGTTTACATTCTAAAAAATTGCTCTAAAAATTGATTTGTTTTGAAGATCCATCTCGAGCTACTCGATCCATAAATATGCAGCTCGTGAAAGACCCTTTATATAAAACAACAATCAAAAGATACTCATTGTCGTATAGATAAACTCAACTGTACAACAATCTCAAACGACAGAGCATTATTACAGCTGACACCCAATGCATCACCACAAGAAATCTCTTAAATCTAAAATAAAATTAAATACTGTTAAATTTTGGATAATTATCAGTTAGTGAATTTTATATTCGACAAGTAATATAATCCTGATGCAAAAATTTGTAAGGTGAGATGGCTTGCAAGGTATTCGAAAAAAATCTGAGCTTTTCATTAGTTAGTCTTTTTAATGGAAAAATAATTTGAAAGACATTTTTTTCAATGGGTTTCGTTTCTTTTGTACATAGTTTTTTACAGCAGTGAGTGCTTTGTATATATATATATATATATATATATATATATATATATATATATATATATATATATATATATATATAATTATATGTGTCTTCATGTGTGTTGTGCGCAAAACAGGGAATTTTGTGTACATGGTCTTCCTTTGTAAAAATTCGATGTGGCTGCTGCAGTTGAACCTAATTTTCGGCGATGTTTTATTTCATCAGATGCGAATAGTGTTCTTATAAGCCCATTTACAATGACTTTCAGATATCTCAGCTAATTAATGAGCTTTTTTGTTGACTGCTTCATCTCATTTAACTGACAAACTTGAGCCTATCCGTTGCCTTTTTTTCATTTTTTTTGTACGTTCATGATCATTCATCTTCTGTACGTTTTTCATGATATTCTCTATGATTATTCAGTTATATAATTAAGTTTATTTAGGCTTATTCTTATGTTATACAGTGCTGAAAAAATATATCAAACGTAAAAATTATGGGCGTGCATGCCGGAGATATTGCTGAATTCCTTCTAAAAGTTACCTAATGTACCTTTTCGTATTCACACTTCAGATATCTGACACGAATAAACAAAAATTAAAACTTATTGTGTATATACATTATGTTGCAATAACGAACGCAATTGTTCTGAGAAACCAGGATATGCTTTTTTTAAAAAAAAAATCTAATAGAAACTGAAATTATTTTACTTAACCAAACTGCTATTTTTTTTGCGAAGTTTTACGAAAAGAGGGGAAAATAAGTGGTGTCAGAAGCTGCCGTTTCTTAATTATTTTGAATAAAGCTGTTGCCGTATGCAATTAACTGCCAATCTTAACGACGATGGTTATGAAAACAATCCATTGTACTAAATTTCACCATGCCAACATTTTTTCTAAAAAAAAAAACAAAGAATCTGAGCCGGAAAAAAATTCATTAACATGAAGTAATTTCGTGAAACATCCGAAAAAATTGTGTACAATATTGAAGTGCACCATATAGTATTGGGGTGTAGAGCATATTGCAAAAAATTATGTTCAAGGCCAACCAGCATAGATAGAGATTTATAAGGAATATCGATTTAGTCTGCAGAAAAATAGTGATAATTTGAATTTCAAGCTCTCTATCTTTTTCCATTCACTGTGTTCTGTCTTCACAGAATAATCGGTAGAAAATGAAATTGTGTTTTCTCTCTCTCTCTCTCATATTTGGTACAGAGTCTACTTTTCCTTTATAGCTCACTCAAAGCAGGATATGCCGCCCTAATTACTTTCACATCACGTTCTCCCCAGACAGGTGTGGTTAATTCGTATATAAAAGCGCAATCTGGGTCTGATTAGGAAATCGGTACAAACAAAGTGTGTGCAGGGGAAGTGGGGGATAATCCATGCCGCTTTGAATGGGGTAATTGAAGTGTAAGACTGCTGTGCTTATGGATTGTTTAGTTTAGCCATTTAATCGCGGCTACTTCGGGAAGGATACTAAGTCTGAACAAAACAGTCTTAAGCTCAATTAATTGTTCCCAATTAGAATTCATTTTTAATATATCTAATAGGTTTTGCTTTTTTGTGTAATGCTTTTAGTAAGAAACCAGGTGGAATTATACTGGCATTAAATAAATAGCTTCAAGAAAATAATTAAATAGACAGTATTTTTTGAACCAACAAGAACTCAAATTTTTTATACTGCATTCAAACAGCATACATATGCTCAACAAAAATTCAATTGGAAAACTAGGATGACAAACAAGAAAATTTACTGCAAATTAGAAGAAGTGAAAATCTACGTCTCATCAAATAATGAAAAAAATTGTCATTATTGATAGCAAGCATTTGAAAAACCCTAAAAGTTAAAACAATCTATTGAAGACAAAAAAAAAGAAAAGTCATAGTTCAAGCCTCACCATAAGACCAGAAAAAGCGGTCAAACCATTTTAACCAAAGTAATACGGCTTGAAGATTATCTAGCACGGGTGTTTCTTTTTAAAAAAGATATGAGTCTTTAGTTTTTGTAATGAATGTAACTTCAGAACATCGAATTTCCCAACAACGATAGAAAAAAACAATGAAAACCCTCTCGAAGAACTAATACTAAGCACAAAAACACGAGAAATACACAAAAAGATAAGAAAGATAAAAAACAGTGAGAAAGGGGCACTCGCAGAAAAGAATGAAATTAAGTGACATGAAAGTTTCTTCGTTTCATTGGCTTAGGAAACGTAATAACTGCTCTAAAAACATCAGATAGAAATATGAAAATCCAAACCAAAAATTATATTTCACCAACTACTTCAAAAGCACAAAATTGCAGGCTGAAAGCAATACATAACAACGCAATTAACTAGATCTTAAATTGCGTATCCGTCTTCAAAAATTATAATAAAAATGTTGTGAAAACTTCTGCACCACCAATGAACGAGATAATTGAGAATCAACAAAAGTTGCGGAGCACTACTAATAATAATTTGCGTGCTTTTTGTTGCGCAACAGTTTTTTAAGTCCGCAGCTAGAGAGTTCATTTTTTAACATCTTGAAGTTCAGCGATATTTTGAAATTACACACTCTTAAGTTAAACAACTGAACAGATAAATTATCATCATCTGGATAAAAAGACATTCATGCCATATTACCGATTTACCGATATTACCAAAATGTGCCAATTACTTTGAAACAAGTAAAACAAGTCTAAACTTGTTTAATAGAATAATACTGGCAATTTGACCTAACAATTTTGATTATATAGCAATATTTTAACTTCCGAGCTTAAAAATTAACTGGTGCTGAAAAAATAATTGGACAGGAAATTATTTTTAACTGGAAAGGAAATGTTTATTGGAAAGCTCATTGGAAAGGGAAAACTTTAGTTTTTTTAACTTTCTAAGAAAACAGTAAAAATTCTTTGAGTGAACTCCAAAATAATTTTTAAACTGCCTCAAAGTTGTATTTGTAAAGGCTGCAACGCTCTCTCGTCAATCATATTGAAGTAGGAGCACTATTTCTATTTTTGGTGTATTGTTTCTTCACACCTGTTCTTTTATTCTCCAAAATTTAACCGCAATTTATTAACCGATCTTTCGGATCACAGACGTTAATTTAAAAAACCCTCTCATCATCGTTTTACAATTTCACACAACTGCAAGAGCAGTAGTTTTGTGTTATTTAAGTCCCTCGAACTTTAGTTTCGCTGATTGTTCACTTAGATGCTGAAATAGAATTGAAAAATTCGGTGTTAAACCGAATATGGGATGATTGAATTGGGGGGTTAAATGACTGGTGGGTGAACATATACGGAGTTAGATGATAGGGAATTAAGTAAGTCGGGGTGCAAAGAAGTACAGCCTCTATTTTTTTCCTTATTTATTGTGGGTACTTTTATTTATAGTTTTCCATTTTATGCGATGGATTTTTCAATCTGGCCTTGAATGGTTCACAATAAGAGCATTAAAAAACAAGCAAAATTTTGTGCCCTAAGAAATCAATGGTTAAAGTTCAATGACCAGGAGTTGCTCGAAAGGTTTTTAGTGATTTCTAATATGGTTCCAATGAATTAAACAAAATGAAGCAACAAAAAAAATGTATAAAACTTTAAAGTGGCACAAAATTTGCAAATAATTTGATGTCGGTAATATTTTCTCTCCTGGTGAGTATTTTAATAACCGAGGTCTTCAATTCGTGACAAACTATTCACTCTATGCTTAAAACAAACTTAAGATTAGCATACATTTTTAAAAGTCAATAAAATACACAAATTAAAGCGCCGAGATGGTCGAAATATGGCTACGGTTTGTAAAAAGTTTTTAAACTTTGAAGCAAATAATGCAAAATTTTATAAAGGTAATCAAAATGTTAAACGTTTTATTAAAAAACGATACCACTTACAAGTCTATTTGAGAAATATATCACTCGGTCAAAAGTAACTAAACGAAAAGCTGCCCGAAAAGTATAGTTCACCTTTCCAAGTAAATTGCGGTTCAGGAAAATTGGGAAATTAGAATTGCCTCTTCATAATAATGTTCATAATATCATAAACTAAGGCCTTTTAAAGAAAAAATTCAGAACTTTGGATTGAACATTAAATTTTGACTACCGATTTGAGATAATTTGCCAACTCGAAAAATTCTATTGTAAAATTTAATTCGGTCTGCTCTGGTTCTGGTGTTAAATGCTTATGTTGCTGCGCTTATGTTACGAAGGTTACAAGTTTACGCAAAAGGTCATTTGATTTATCAATTCATTGCTAACCAACACTTACCAACTAATGTCTGGGTGTCGAGGACCCGCAGGTACAAATCCCCGATCTGCGTCTCGCCTCGACTCGCCTGGATTCCCAATGACACCAACGTCACCAAAAGCCAAAATGTGACCACGTTCCAGGACATTCGAAATTGCAATCCGTCAAAATCAACAATGCAACTACGATTTGTCGAAATAAACTAAGTCTTCTTCAAAGTATGTCGTTTTGAATGACACGAAACATTTGAAATGAACGGAATCAGAATAAAGGTCGACTTGCCAATGCCAAATTTTCAAATTGGACAAGTAGAAGAATTGACAAGGGTTTACGGGATTAATAGCGTGCAATGGGTTTAATTGATAAATTGGCAGCAATAAAACCAAAAAGTACCATTTATTCCTCTCTTTTAAGCTTACAAACAAACAAGAGCAGCCAGAATTCCTGATCAAGATAAGATGAAAGTGTATAAGTTGATGTGATGTCTGCAATAACACGCTGCGAATAAGCGACTAGTAATGTTTGATCGTGTTGCTTTTCTTCTATAGTCTCGAAGAGAGTGAGAGAGAATCAAGATCAAAACCCAAAACGCAAAAGTGGGCGAAACAGTTTCAATTTAGGGTTGTGTTGAGCTAATATTTGTCCAAGAGATTTGAGGGTACCTTACAAAACTGGGGGTAGTACGTTCAAGTGTGTCGCTAAAGAGAAACAAATCGAATTACTATAGCATAATATGAAAAGGTGGTATTTATAGAACGATAAAATAGTTTAATCGGTTTATTTGACCAACAAACACCAAGGCAGACACCAAGTCGAGCTCGCTTTATACGTTAGATGCAAAAAGTTGTAATGCTAAATCACTTTACCTTTCAGAAGTTTGAACCCAAATCAATTTAAATCAATGATTGGCGATTAATAAGTGTTCACATGTACAATCTTGACAAACATTGACCGTGCGATGATGGTTTATAACTTGTTATAACTACTTAGTTATAAGTAATAAAAATAAAGGTGTCGAGACAAAGCGTAAACTAACTGATGTCAGGAAAGTAATGAGATTAGCAAAGTCCTAATTAGTTAAACAATAATAAAACAAAGTACCTTTGAGATGGGTTTATCTTGACCTCTTATCACGTCACAGTTTCTTGGTTGTGATTCAGACAAATAACTGATTACAAACAATTTCAAAAGGAACTCATGATAATTTTTATTATACCTCTAACGGTTACTTTTGCAACTCTCCCAAGAACAAAGTAATTACTGCAAATATTTGTACTAACTAGTTGGTTATAACTCACAATCGGTCATAACTTTTGTCCACCAGAAATGACAAGGGAAACCGTTCGGAGATAAATAGAAATTGGTCGGGTTTTATAATTAATTATAACCGATTAGAAGGAAATAATTAACTCCGTAATTTCATTTGTGAGTTGAAGAACATTTCTTGTCGGCGCTAAAACAATTAATAACTTGAATCAATAAAGTGAAATAAATTTTGTTAAAAATATACAAATATTCTTTTTCCACGTTCAAAATTTCTCCTGCTGCTGTAAAATATTGAAAAAATGAGATTTTATTTTTTGAGATTTTTGGAGGTTGTATATTAATTAGGTGGGCGGTGTTATGCGCTTGGTAGCGATAAGTGTTAACTTGGTTATAAGTGAGTGCGTACTCACCAATTTATAATATATCATATAACTAATGCATGCTGGTATATTGCGTTTATCAGTTTTTATGGCTGTGTTAATAACCGCACTGCGGCTCTCAAACTAAGTTTCACAAATCAGCACAAACTGCACTGCAGCTAATGGTAGAATTAAACAGCAGAAGTAAAGAGTAATGGTATTACTACTAGTAGTAGTAAATATTAGTGGTAAAAGTAGTAGTACTAGTAGTAATAGTGGTGGTAAAATATTTTACCAAATATTTGAGTACTCCGCCGCCGCGTCGCTTCAGAGCTTTCGTTAAATTGCCAACAGGAGCTAAAAGTGTGCAGCAGAAAGAGAGAGCAAAGCTACAAATGTGGTGAACAAAAAGCGCCGGAGATTCGGCCGATCTCACTGGTCCAGACAAAACTTATACTTAAAACCATCTGAATTTACAGACAATAACCACCAAACAAGCTTACACACACACACAGCACCACGAAGCAAGACCGCCAAGTTGAAAAGTTTTGGTTGTAGCCGACCGGCGGTTTTCTATTCGTCAATATTAACAAAAAGTGTGCCGTGTGGTAGAATTAAAGAGCAGAACGCATTAAACACAATAATATCAGAGCACAGGCAATACCAACAACACCTCGAAGCGCTTATAAAAATATGGCTTAATCATAAAACGACGATACAACCTCCAATTCAATAAATATGCCCAAATCTATACACAGTTTAAGCAGCGCATGGTAGGTTAGATCTATCGCTTTGTTACACAGAGTAAGCTGCTCACGTTTTGTTAACAAACTTCAGTTCAAACAAGTGTGGGGCTATGCAATTCACATAAGAAAATAGGGTTGAAGACACAGAGGGTGCTTGAGCCGTTGGTCTGAAAGCCAACCTAATTGTAATCCAAGTAATATAAATAAAGTGTATATTTTGGTATCAATTCCGGCATAAAACTTATCCAAGCCAGCCTTCAATGTCAAGATAGTTAGCCGGGTTGAAGGTTTGGCTCTTTGTAGTGCTTGACAACACTCTTGTTGCTATACAACACAACAGGCTTTATAAGGCACCACTTGAAAGTCTGGGAGGCGCAAAACTACTATTTGACCTCAGCTCAATTTTGCTTGTCGTCACACTCACGCACTTGTTCATTGACTCAATAAGTATAGCTCATTAATCCACTCATATTCAACTCATATACTCAATCAGCTTTTTGCTCACGCACTCACTTACTCTCTCGTTCAATCGATCACTCGGATGCTGAATTTTGTTAAGAAATAAAAATGTCACGCCTGAAATCTCATTTACCAGACCTTTACCAATTTTTCCAAAATGGCACAGATGTCCAATAGGTTTCTCAAGTACTTTTCAAACACTAGTAAAATGCGGTGATTTTTAAGTGCTTCAGTCTGACCCAGGTTGAGGTCGCGCTCGAAATCACCTCTGATCAGACCGTCCCAGACAAGTGGGACCTCTGATCAGACCGTCCCAGACCGAAGTGACTTCTGATCAGACGAGTATGCGCTCGAAGATCATTGTGCGCTCGAATTGCGCTCGAAGCCGCCTCTGATCAGACGAGTTCCGGACCGAAGTGACCCCTGATCAGACAAGTTCCAGACCATTGTCCAGACGAGTTCCAGACCATTGTCCAGACTAAAGTGCGCTCGAAATATTGTCCCAGACTAAAGTGCGCTCGAAATCACCTCTGATCAGAGAATGATTTTGAACATGAACAAATCTCTCAATATCGTTATAATATATTCATTTCATCTATCATTTTATCAATCTTATATTCAACTAACAAAAAAACCAATCCTGAAAGTATTGTTAATGAAAGTAAATCGGAAAAAAATGATCAAAAAAATACTGAGTATGCCATTTTTTTTATACTTTTAACTGAAAAAATGAATTTAGACAGCTCTGCATAAAAACGTCTTGATCTACTTTGATTCAAAATCTTTTCTTGAGGGGACCGGCGTTTGTTATCAGCTGGACCCCTTGGTTCTGATCAAACCCATCAGATTTTCAGATGGCGTTCCGATCAGAATGCTGTTTTATTGTTGTCTCTTACCCGAGACAACAAAAGTCAGTAAGAAAACAAAAAAAAATTGAAAAAAATTTCGCTCGAATTGGTCTCTGATCAGACTAGTGTGCGCTTGAAACTGCCTCTGATCAGACCGTCCCAGACCAAAGTGACCTCTGATCAGGCCGTCCCAGAACAAAGTGGCCTCTGATCAGGCAAGTTCCAGACCATTGTCCAGACAAAAGTGCGCTCGAAGCCTTTTCCAGACCATGTAATTCGAGCGCACCGGGAACATGTGTGCGCTCGAAACTCGTCTGATCAGGGGTCACTTCGGTCTGGCCACCTCGACCTGGGGAGTATATAATTATCAGCTATAATGACAAAAATGACACAAAACCAAAGTTTGATAAATAGAAAGTTCGGATATTTTGATCAGAATTTTTGCTAGTTCGTTTTTTAAAGAATTAAACCCCAAATTAGTTTAGCAAGTAAAATTCTCTAATTGTTTAGAGAAAAGCTATTGAAGCAAAAAAAGTAAAAAATTTTAAAAAAAATCGTAAAATCTTAAAATTTGTAACAAATGTTTCTCCAAACAAAAGAACCTTTAAGCAAACTCTTTACTGGACGTGCTACATTCACGTTTTTGATGTTTAACGAATTTTTTAAATAAAAATCAACCAGTAGTCAAACCAATTGATAACAATTTTAGTCTCCTCTATATAGTCAAATTAAATTATTAACATCTTTTCCATTATTTTCCTCTTTTTTTGTTGTTGCCTCCCTTGATTTCAAATCAAATATTAATCACGTTTCATTTTAAGCAAAAAAAAATCTGAGTTAAAACAAGCGTGGGGCAGTCCAATTCACAAATGAAAAAAAAGTGAAAATTCACAAATGAAAAATGAAAAAAATGAAAAAAAACTTTTAGTCCAGAAAGTGCTTGAGCCGTTCGTCTGACAACCAACGAAATTGCAATCTGAGTAATATGATAAAGAGTTCTCTTGATATCATTTCCAGAATAAACATTATCCAAGCCAGCCTTCAATGTCAAAATAGTTAGCTGGATTGAAAGTTTGGCTCCTTGTTAAGCTTGACAACACTCCTGTTGCTCATTAACACAAAAGGCTTCATAAGGCACCGCTTGAAAGTCTGGAAGCCCTAAAACTGTCAGTTGACCTCAACTTTGTCTTGCTTTTCATCACACTCACACACTTGTTCATTCACTCAATAAGTTGCTTGATAATCCAATCACATTCTCCTCATGTACATATAACGACTTTTCTTATTGTTGTTGTGTCTCCGTTTGTGTGATTTCAAATATTAATCATGTCACATTTTGTGCGAGAAACAGCCTGAAAACGATCTTCTATGTTCCTTTTGTGGTCTTTTCTTAATAGTTTTTTCATCTTTGCAAATTTGATTACACTCTCACAAAAATCGTTTTTCCAATTAACATCCTCAGGCGTTATGAAAATCAAAATTACTGAACTTCTTTGGTGCCCAAGGTAAACTTAAAAAATAACGCTTCTAAAAATTTATTTGCCTAAGGTCCATTTTCTCCCATAAAAACAACATTTTTTGCAGATTAGAAACAAGGTAAATTTGGCCTATTTTTACTCTAATATATAAGCGAAAAATAACAAGCAGTAAAAAGTTGATACAAGTGAAAACTGAGATTGTCACATTTTGCGACAAAAACAACATATTTTGGATGAATTTTTGAACTGTTAGATTTTGCACCACCACCATACGTCAGCAGTGAATAGAAACACAGAAAAAAGTTTCTGTAGTTGTTCTTTACGGACTTCAGCAGCGCTGACACTTTTGCACTTCAGTTTTTTTCAAAATCAAAAAACATAAACAACATGTCAGTTTTTGTTCTTTTCAGTCTTGTGCACGTCTTGTCCCATACTTGCAAATCTAAATGTAAAGTCTTTGCAAAGACTCCCAAGCCAAAATTTGTGGTCACGGGCTCCAAAGAACTCTTAGCAATTCTAGAAGAAGCGTTTTTAAACTTGCTATTTATTGCTGCAAAATGCTCATAGATATTAGAAGAGCACACCAAAAAATATTCAGAATTTTATACGAGTGGATTTCATAGATAGTTGTAGTGCCACTGGTGCGTATTTTAGTGAAGGTTTAAGATTTCATTTATAGAAGTTTTGGATTAGATTATCTTGTGAGCGTTTCCAAGTAATTATCAATTGCTCAAAATTTTAACACGATAAAAATGAATAGGATCAAGTATGGTTATCAAAAACTGGAAACTACAGGAAACGTTAAAAGAAACGATGCCTTGTGAATTAAATAATGCATAATATCATACCGATAATATACTACAAATGAAAAATAACATTTCGATAATGGAATAAATGGATGCCGCTTTAGTAACGCTTAAATTCTTTTTTATCTTCATCAAGGCCCAGTTACCTCTTAACAGTTACTCTACTCTAAGTCTAAGGGCGCTCATCTGCCTGTATTTATTTCACATGCTCTATCTGGGGCACCAGTCTAGCAACATCAGACTCAGTTGGGGCTAAATTGGAAGCTAACCTAACCAGATATATATACACCTGTTACAGAATGGTATTCAGTCCCTTTCAAGCATCGTACCCCCCCCCACTACAGAGCCGCCGCCGGGCGTATTTCCACCAGGTCTGGCCATGGTTGCATTCTGTCTTGTGTTTTTTTTTCAAGGGCGCCCCATTTACCACTATTTTGGAAAACCATTAGACTTTGCTTTGGTTTGTCATACGTTTAAATGATTTGGATATGGTATATAAATGATGGCATTATTGTTTTCTATTTTATTGCGAACATTTTAAACCTTTAGGGTTATTTATTGAATTTATTTATTTATAAAAAATTTACGACTCAAATTGTCATGTAAATAAGGTCCAATCGTGACTAAAGGGAGTAACCAAAAACAACTTTTTTTGCTCATTTTTGAAGATTTTAGGTTATATCCTTAAACTCAGTGATTGCGATGAAAGAACATCACAATAAGCTACTTTTTTCTCACACCTGATCATCTTTCAATCAGTGTTATGAATGAAAAGTTTAAAAAGGTTTGAACGGTGTTTAATTACAAAAAGCATGTGAACCTAAGGATCTTGGTGAAAATCTTATCTGAAAGTTAAAGCCTCTAATGAATCCCTAAATGCTGAGTAAACTCTTCAATAGCCTTTAAAATTGGGGAAAAAACTGGACTAATTTTTAAGGCGTGCATATAGTCGAGAAGCAACATTCTGGTCTAATATGATCGATCTAGCATAATTTTCAGATAAACAAATAAAATCACTAAAAAATTCACTATTCCATATGAAATCTAATTCCAGGGTCTTTTTAAGTGCTCAGTGATTACATTCCAGAAATAAAAAAAAAACTGGTGCTTTGTTTATGCGCAGTGACAACGTTGGGTGTTTCATTCCTCAGTACGTAAGCAGAGATTTCTTCATGACAGTTTTTTTTTCTATTATTCAACTTTAATAATAGTTATCTCCAGTGCTATTGCTATTCAGGTGACTATTAACACTTTTTCTTTTTCTGTTGAAAATCTTTGACGTGGTGTCACCATAATATATTAAATTGGCTAGGCTGTCAACCTCATCGCCAAATTAACTCACAGAGTCAAAAACACGCAGGTATCAATCAGTATCATTGCTCATCACACGTCTTATTCAAAACAGTTGCATTTTTAATTCCGAGTGTAAGTTGCGTCGAGAGTTTGCCGCCACTTAAACAGTCAATTTTTGACCAAGATCAAATTTAATCTCAGAAATTATGCGCAAAACGAATTATGCGCAAAATTATGGGCAATGATTGTTGTTAAATTGTACAAACTAATCAACATTAGCTCAAAAATGTCAAAAAAGACTCTGCATACTGTCTCTGTGCATGAACAACAGGAGTGATAGAATATCTCAAGTAATTCAGACAAAAAATTCTGACAAAATCAATTGCCAATAGTTACTTGAAAACCAAAAATGAACTTCAATTTTATAGGCGAATTTCTGTTTGTAAGATCTGTTTAGTTGCTGCTATAATTGAATTGCGGCTGAAAATCATACGAAAATGTTCATTTTCACTGCTAAAAACAAGCATTACACAAAACCCTTTCAATTTTTTTAGTATAATTTGTGTTGGCGCTGCTTGAAATTCTCCAAGGGTGCTGGAAACTGTAGTATGATAATAATGAATAGGAGCTGGTATGTCATAGCAGCAAAATTATGGGAAATGTGTGTTCGGCTTCAGATTATATGCTTTTCAGACCCAAAAACTTGATGGCACCAATCAATACTGTTGCTAACCACACGTCTTCATCACACGACCCAAAGGCATCACACGACTAGGCTTTTTTTGCCTTTTGATGACCTTTTGAGTATGTATATGTAAACCTCATTGAACAATGTTGTTTGTTTATACATACTTGAGAACAATTTATTATTATTATTATTATTATAAAACAGTTGCTTTTTTTTAATTTGAAGTGTAAGTTGTGTTGAGAGTCCGCTGATGCTGCTCAATGTCTGCAAAAAATGATACTCAAAAATTATGCACTAAACATTGTCTAGTAATGACTATTATTAAATTGTGAAAAATAATCAGATAGAACTTAGAAATACTTTTATAATCTTACCTATTTCCTAATTTATTTGAAACTGTTCTGCGCCATACCTCATACCAGTTGAATAGTAGCATTATGTGTCTGACACCAAGAAAAACTCTTCTAGAAGGCAGTACAGGTATAGCAGTGCTGTTAGGAAAGCACGTATCATTTTTTAAAAATGATTGTAGTAAATTGAAAAAACTAAAACATTAAATAACCTTAAATTTCAAAGTTAATCGCGTCTTAGAAACTTGTTGATCCCTTCTAGCATGATGCCATATCCTAATTCGTCTATTTTATCTTCAAGAAGACAGCGAAATAGCCAATGTTATAAATAGAACTAAAATAATGTGATAATTTTTTCAAAAATTTTAATTTGCATATGAAATCAGCCGAAAATATTAAGGATTTATTGATATTCCGCGTCTCTTCAGCATAGTTTTTCCAAATCAGCAGAATTGGTGAATTAAAGTACTAAAAATTTTAAAATTCTGCCAAAAAATATTTTTTGTTACACAGAACTGACTTTCAATATTTAGTGAACTTTGAAGACAAATATCAACAGCCCCTTTTTCTCGAGAAAACTTTGCCTAAATGCCAACTGAATAGTGACAAAAGCTGTCTGGCCGAACGGTTTCATAATTATGTTCAGATGAGACTTTTTTTGGCAATTTTATGAACACAAAACACAAACAGCCGTGTCTGAGTTAGCAAATTAAATTAATAAAACAATAAAAACATTTTTGATTTACGAGCGGTGCTTTTTCAAAAAATGCTTTTCAACACTCGAGCCATTCGAGATTTGAGTTGTTGAAAAGTTTGCTCAATTAAAGCCGAACTTTTGAGTACCCTCTCAGAAGTCAACATGCCAATTTAATTCTAATTAAACTCACTTAAACATCCAGCTAATTAGCTCACTCCAGAACTGTTTTATAGCCAGGTTAGCCAGGTAATACAATATGAGTAATTGCAGTCAATGTTTGTGCGTAATTGAACAAAAACTGCTACAGAAAATGTGAATGATCAATCGCCAAAAATAAAAGAATTGTTTTGTAACGATTTATGCTAAACTTATTTTGCGTGTTTTTGAGAACAAATCGGATTATGGAAAGCAAAATTGATGCAATTTTCTTTCAAATAACTATAGTAATAATATTTACGAAAAGGATCAAAATAATTATAATGATTACGCCGCGTACAAACAAAAATTTATGCAAATTTAGATCTTATTGTTTACTAGTAAATTGCGACAATTTGTAACAAAAATAATCCACAGCAATTTGTGAACAAGATTTGTTTCATGTACAGCACTTAAGGATTAAAGCGCTTCCAATTGTAACAAAAAAGTGTGAAAAAATGAATAAAGGAATCGAGGAAGGAAATTGTGTAGCTGAGTTCCGCCTCAGTTTAATATCACGACCATAAAACAGATCTAAATTCCTACACACTACAATGTGCAAGTCAAAATCCCTTAATTCCTGTCTCCCGTTCACTGTTCATGTATTGCGTATACGCACGTATATACTACTAAACAGCCACTAGTCTAATATTCCCTAATTTCTTTCTTTTCCTCTTTTCCTTCTCTCTTTCCCTCTCTCTCTCCCCATATCTCCTCGTTTGTTATTGGCTCGTTGAAAAGCGTACAGGTTTGTCCGTCTGTGTCTCCGATGGAAAGCAATATAAAATGCAATAAAAATATTGAGCAAAATAATATTAATAAAAATCATAAACGCCTTTCTTAATTTCTGGCACACAAAAGAAAGGCATGGCTTTTTATTGAATTTAGACCCCGCCCTTTTCCACAGTAGTTAGATGGTATTTTGTTAGATGCCTGATTGAAATCTGTTTTTAGCTCAGATTTACTAAAAGGCTGGGTCGAGTTTTGAACGAGCTATTGTAAAGAAAAAAGAAATTTAGATTACAAAATCTCATATATTGTGCCTACTGGGGTTGCAGACGAAAAAAGTTACTTTCAAAAGATAAATATTGCGCCGCTGAAGAAATCAATTTGCGCTCTTTGGTTTGATTAGTTTCTTTGATTAAAGTTATAAAAGAAGAAAAAGTAATTTATAAAGCAGCCAAAATTGAAGACGTTGATTATCAATACCACCCCAAGATCTTAAGCAACTCCCGTTAATAACCAAGTTATATTACATCCTTCTTAGTTTTAATAATACTTAAAATCTATAAAATCGTCAACTCCTGCACAGAAAAATAAAAAAAAACTGAGCTATAATTTTCATAGTTTAAAAAGCAAATAGAGATGTTTTAGTTTAAGGATTATGACAGTTAGGTTAAATATTTACTTGCTCACGATTATCAAGTGACCAATAAACAGGATGGTAGTAAATAAGCATGTACGCAACAGAACTATTTTCTCAGTGAACTAATTCTTCAGTTATTTTCACGAGCTTTTTAGTAAGATTCATCGAAGACATTTGTCTTAGTTTTTAAGAATACTTTTTAACGTCGAACTTCATCTAGCTTAACGTCGAACTTCATTTAGCTTTTCTACCTAATATTTTTAAGCTGTAGAATTTTTCAGAATTCTTGTAACCCAACAGTCGAGCTATTTTTCTCTCCTCCCCCGTTTTGTGGGAGAAAAAATATGAGGTCGTTCTATTCGCTAATCCCAAAAAATAAAAAAAACGTAGAAATAGAATAAGTGTATGCGTGTGAATGGGCTCCTCAAAACATCGGGCAATTAAAAAAAATATTATATGAGTTTTCTATTGATTCACGTACCCTATTTTGGGAATCGTGAAGGTATTTGTGAGAAAAATGGAATTTATTGGCTATGGCCAATGTTAGAAGGTTGAGAGAGAACAACCTAATGTAAATTGTGCATAAAATAAGCTTGACAGATCTTGACAAGAAGTTCTACTTGTTCAACGTATATTTGGCTAGCGAAATGAAGCCTTGAGGAAGAAGAAAGAACGTGAGAATGTGTTATAAGAGATGCCCAAGTTCAAGAGCTTAAGACCAGTTGGTGTAATTGGGTAGCACACTAGGCTTGCAAGTAAGAGATGCTGGTTCGAATCCAGTACTGGTCCATTTTCACAGTAGTTGCACCTGAATAGACCCCCTAACAGGTTATGGGCCCAGACCCTAGTCTCTGAGCTTAACCGCAAAAGAGAGACAAGATAGTTAGAAACTGTGAAAGAGATGATGCGCAATTTAAGGGGGAGTGTTAGAAGGTTGAGAGAGAACAACCTAATGTAAATTGTGCATAAGATAAGCTTGACAGATCTTGACAAGAAGCTCTACTTGTTCAACGTATACTTGGCTAGCGAAATGAAGCCTTGAGAAACAAGAAAGAACGTGAGAATGGGTTATAAGAGATGCCCAAGTTCGAGAGTTTAAGACCAGTTGGTGTAATTGGGTAGCACATTAGGCTTGCAAGTAAGAGATGCTAGTTCGAATCCAGTACTGGTCCAATTTCACAGTAGTTGCACCTGAATAGACCCCCAAACAGCCAACCTTTTTCAGAACGTTTTCTGGTATATTGATTTTCAATTTAGGGCCAAGTTTTTTTAGTCATTTTTGTGCTAATAGAAAACGGTACGTCTAATCATTTCTGCAATGTTAGTTGAGGATGCCAGATGTAAAAATTGAAAAATATAATTTGAAACAGATATTTCAGAAGTTTAAATCGAACTCTTGACTTTTGACAGTTTTTGATGTTTTTGTTACCACTGCTTTTTTATTGATGTTTTCATTAATAGAAATTACTTTTGATAGGACGAAACTTTTTATCAACTTGCAAGAAGAATGCGTTCATCAGCTGCTATATTTAATGATTTCATGGACGCAAATTTCATGCATATGTTAGTTTTGTCCGGCTATTTCTGCATTTGTTTCTGTTAGTATTTTGCCCTTTAGTACCCACTTAATAGATTTATCATTTTCTTAATAAATGTTTGTGCAGATTGTTTAAATTAAAGTGGCATCGACTGAACCCAATATTTTTTCCGTCATTTTCAATTTGGGTGAAAAATTGGGACCAGCAAAGTGCCCTAAACTAAATCACGCTTTTGACTCAGTTGTAATTGTAAAATAAATGTTCTTCCATATGAAATTTTTCATTTGCGCGAATATTTTGTAGGTCACTCGTGACTTTCCTCAGTCTGAAACGTGATGCGACTTTTTTGACGCTTTCTTTTTTGAAGTTTTTTCGGCCAATGATTAACTGAAATTTTTTTTAGGGAATGATGGGTGCATAGTTGCTATTAACTGAAACAAAAATTTTTTAAAATAAATTTTGGCCCTCGTTTTTTCAGATGTTTTTCCCATTGCTAATGTCGGATACAGTGAAACGTTTTTTCCAGATTTCCAGTGCAGCTGATTTACAACAATATACCAGCATTCTTTAAACTCTTCCAATTTTGACACTTGGTCGACCATTAATAAAGCAGAAGTTTTGGGTTAGAACTGTTGCTGTGCTTCGCGCAGGAAAGACCGATTTGCTATAATTATCACACGTTTTTAAAAACAAAAACTGACCCCTTAGACAAAACTTCAACGTCGAAACGCAAAAATTTCAGAAATTTAAATCAAACTCTTGACTTTTGACAATTTATTTTGATGTTTTTTGATACCACTGCTTTTTATTGATGTTTTCATTAAAAGAACTTACTTTTGATAGCATGAAATTTTTTATCAACTTGCAAGAAAAATGCGTTGATCAGCTGCTATATTTATTGATTTCATGGACGCTAATTTCATGCATATGTTAGTTTTGTCCGGCTATTTACGCATTTGTTTCTGTTAGTATTTTGCCCTTTAGTACCCACTTAATAGATTTATCATTTTCTTAATAAATGTTTGTGCAGATTGTTTAAATGAAAGTGGCATCGACTGAACCCAATATTCTTTCCGTCATTTTCAATTTGAGTGAAAAATTGGGACCAGCAAAGTGCCCTAAACTAAAGCACGCTTTTGACTTTGTTGTAATTGTAAAGTAAATGTTCTTTCATATGAAATTTTTCATTTGCGCGAATATTTTGTAGGTCACTCGTGATTTTTCTCAGTCTGAAACGTGATGCGACTTTTTTGACGCATTTAAAAATTTTTCGGCCAATGATTAAGTGAAAATTTTCGTATTTTTCAGTAAAACGATACAGTAAAACGTATTTTTCATTAAAACGTATTTTTCCAGATTTCCAGTGTAGCTGTTTTACAGCAATATACCAGCCTTCTTTAAATTCTTCCCATTTTGACACTTGGTCGACCATTAATAAAGCAGAAGTTTTGGGTTAGAACTGTTTCTGTGCTTCGCGCAGGAAAGACCGATTTGCTATGATTATCACACGTTTTTAAAAACAAAAACTGACCCCTTTGTCAAAACCTCAACGTCGAAACGCAAAAGTTTCCAAAGTTTCTATCTATAAAACAACATAAATGAAACAACAGATGCAACCTTCACGTTCACATTAAAAATTAAAAAGTTTTGATGTCAGTTTTTGCATGCTCTATTGCAAAAAAACAAGACCCAACGAATGATTCCGCCAGTTAAACAAAATAAATCTTATCTAAAAACCGAAATTAAAAGAAATTTATGAACACAAATTTTCAAGGCATGAAAAAATTGCTAAGCAAAACCAATTGGAAAAGTTAACAGTGGTTTGGTTGTAAAACGACTCAAAAAACATTGCCAATGTTTTAGCAATTTTTCTAGTGTCGTGAGGAATAAAGATCATTTAATAATTAAACATCAATTATAATCTCATAGAAAATTAGTGTAGCCTAAATTGCGCCCTCAAAAAATTAGCAAGCAAAAACAATCCTGTATAGTTAGATTTTGTTTTGTTTCCAGAAATTTGATTTGCCATTTGTAATTCACATTTTTAAAATCCTAAATAGCATAAGTTTAAAAATTTAAACGGAATTGTATTTATTAAAACTAGAACTTACCGAAATATTTCATTTAAAGTTCATTTAAAAAAAGTCTACGAAAGACACAGCTGAACACAGCAAACACTATTCACCCTGTATTTTCATTGAATTCCCATAACATAAATAGTAATTAAGTGTAATTAAGGGTTTAATCTTAACTAGATTTTTCAAAAAACAATTTTCAAAAAATAATGATTAATTTGAATTCACTACTCAGGTCAAACTGACAATTAATAAGAAGTTAGTTGATTAAAAAACTCTTTAGTGTTAATTTTTGTGTCTGAAAGATTTTGACATTATTTGGACTCAGGATCAATTGTCCTCAATCGGTCTGCACAAAAAATTCTGGTGAAAATCATTAAGTACATTTGAATGGTTTACAACAAAAGAAACAGTTTTTTCACGTCGACATTTAAAAGACAGTGATGAACGCCACAAACACTAATCAACCTGTGTTTTCATTGAATTCTCTTGGCATAAAAAGTAATTAAGTGTAATTTAGGATTTAATCTTAACTAGATTTTTCAAAACATAATTTTCAAAAAATAATGATTATTTTGAATTCACTATTCAGGTCAAATTAACAATTAATAGGAAGTTTGTTTATTAAAAATTTTTTAGCTTTAAATTTTGTATCAGAAAAGTGCTGACGTTTTTTGGACTAAGGATCAATTGTCCTCAATTGGTCTGTAGCAAACACTCTGGTAAAAATCATTAAGTACATTTAAATGGTTTATAACAGAATTAACAGTTCTTTTCACGTCGACGTTTCAACTTTAGCATTTACTGGTTCGTCTGTTTCGGTATATAACGGTTATATATATAACAGGACATAACAGAACAACTAATTTCAGAAATTGAATAATCTGCAAACGACAAAAAGTGGTCTTAATATAAATACAATCGCAAAAATGTATTTAAATATTTGAACAGTTACATCAAGGGTAGAATTCAAATAAAATTTATCTTGAAGGTCCTGAGAAAGCTTTAGTCAAGCATTGCTTTTTGTCATAAAAAATCTAGCAAGACAACTTCAACAGAAATTTGTTCTCTGCTACAGAAATTTGTACTCGTTAAGTACATAAAACACTAAAATCACTGCAGATGGAACTAAAAATCATGCTACGTTTAAAAATTGGTCCAAGAGGGAGTTTAATGGTCTGTTGGTTTCAAATTGATGAGGAAGTATTGCTATTTTCAATTTTGTTTTCTGTTTGCTCATAAATACCTCTCTTCTTGGCATTAAACAGTTCTAGTTTTCAGTTTTTTTTGTTAAATTACCAGGACAAAAGGCACATTATGCTAAATTACTCCTTCAATGCGTTTTTTGATAATTCATAATTGTGAATCAACTCTATAGTGAACTGACACTTTTGACTGGTTGATCCAACTTGTTTGGTTGTCGCCACCTAGAAAGCTTTTTTTTTAAAAAAAATTACACTTTCGGCTTTTCGACGTTCATTCAATAAACTCTCAAAAAATAAGAGAAAATGCGTTTAGTGTAGAGAACACTTTCTGATAGAAAACACTCTTGAATTTGAACACGTCTTCAGAAAACAGATAGAAACTACTTTTATTCGGTTTTATGAATAACGTTTGCACAGGTTGCCTGCAAAACTTCATTTGTGGAAAAAATAAAAGTTGGACGGAACAAAAAAATAAGAAATTCTTATAGTTCTTTGAAACATTCGATATTAAGCCCAGAGAACGTCTGCGTTCATAGGAACATGATTTTTTGAAGTAAGTATCAATTGAAGCACAAAATTTTATGAATGAATTTCTCAATGAATCATTCAATTATTGAAAATACTAACAAAATGAAACAGTTTGAAAAGGTATTGAATTAAGATATCAGAACAATCCACTCTTTACTAAAACCACTAAAAAATTTGAATTTGACTAATGGTTTCTACTAAACAAAAATTAATGATTCGATGAATATTTAATGTGTTTAAAAAGTTTCAAACTGCCAAGGAGCTTCGAAACGTAAATTTGCAAATAATCAATTTAGCCAATTTACCTCTCAGTTGTATTCCTAAGATTTATTTCCGATTGCGTAAACGTTCAAAACGTTCCTTTTCATTGAAGTCCCCCTTGATCCAATTTCAAATAATCTTGACCAAATCATTAAACGTTTATGTGACTGTTCGAGCTGGTGTAGACTTGAAAAAAATACAATTTTGATCGGCATAATTTTTTTATTCTGACACAACAGATAATTAAAATGCAAAAACCTATACTGAAGTCATTAAAACAGTAATGACAAGAAAAACATTGAATTTGAAAGTACTACTGATATTTGTGTAGCTTTTTCGGCTATAATCTGACTTGTAAAAAATCAAAGTCGAAAACAAAAACCTTGTGGCTAACAGTTTTTAGGTTGAACTGTTGGATCAAACAGATAAATTGTAATTGTTTATAGTTTTGACAGTAATACAAGTCAAGCAGATTTTCTAGAGCACTTTTTGGTTTACAAAGCATGAAAATGCGAGTGCTATAAAAACTACTGACAAGCAGTTAACATTTTAAAGAAACCAAAAAAGATTTTATGGATTATAAGTAAACCAAGAAAAAAGAAACGAAAAAAAATATAACCAGAACCAAATGATTCAGAAACTCAATTCGTGGTAACCTCATTTTCTCAATTTTCTTGTTACAAAAGTTGTCACTGTTTACTTCAATGTGATTTTTCAGGTTTTCGAAAACATTTTTGATAGCAATACAAACCTAAATCTTTTTTCGATCCGAACAGGGTGCGTTCTGCACGCGATAGCAAACAAAGGTAAAAGTAAATTCGTTTAAAAGTTCTTCTTCGGTTCAATTATACAGCGTGAAATCACTTGCTCTAACTTCATTTTAAAAAAAAATCAGGTTCTTTTTGGATATTTGTGTTTCGGCAAAATTTGACAGAAAAAGACCATTTTTCATCTAAGAAATTTCTGACCATTTTTCAATAAACAAAAATTAATTGAAACCAAAAATTTTTTCGATTTACTGATTTGATGTTTTCTATATGAAAGAATTTTTCAGTTTCGTTTGTTTTTGTTAATCATTTTAAATGACAAAAAATTCACTGTCTTTAAGTTAAAATCAAATTGAAGCTTGATCACAACTAGATGAATATTTCCAGAAAACGTTCAGCAAAGTTACGTATATCCAAAGATCAGAAAAATCAGTTTGAAAACCCAAAGTTTCTAATTCTTTTTGTTAGTCTCAAAAAGTGGCGAGATGATTTTCAAGAATGTGCACACATGATATCTTTTATCATAAGTTCAGATCAAAAGGCAAAAACTATCCAAATTATGGTGCATTATAGTGCAATAGCCAAACCTCAGCGGAGACGTCGATGTTTTTAATTCTTCATCAATTCTTCTACCAATTGCTTACTGAAGAATAATTTGAATTAACATTCTTCGTCGCTTTCAATTTTTCCGTGATAGGTTACTTATTAATGCGGCGGAAAAAAGTAATAAAAAAAGATTTTGGTTATCATTTATTGATCCAAGAACTTATTTTGCAAACTTAATTTTGCAATGCATTAAATTTACTAAAACGAAATGATTTATTGAAATTGGTTGCCAATTCAGCGCCTGTCATTGCTGCTTTTACCAATTTCTGTTATTCACAACACGTCCAACTTTTCTGTGAAAATTTTCTTGTCAGCATTGAAAGCGGTATTCAACAAGGCAACCCATTGGGCTCTTTATTGTTCTCAGACGCTTTGGCATATTATAGGCAAAAATTCAAGAATCGTTGCCAAACCTTCAACAACAATCCTGTTCTCTAGATGACGGTGTCCTGGTGGGCTCAGAAGACGATCTCATTAGATCCTCGAACCTTCTATGCAAGCTCCGTCATGATCACGGTCGCCAGTTCAAGGTCAACAAGTGCGAACTGTGGTCAACAGCATACTCGATATGAGAATTAATTGAAAGGAAACTTCGGGTCTTGATGAGGTCACTGGAGCTGCGTTAGGAACCCCAGACTTTGTCCTCATGAAATTTAAAGAAAAGATAGGCAAATAATGGCATTTTTGAAGTTCGATTACATTGATGACCCTCAATGCGATTTAGGTACCCTACGCCACTGCAATGGCGGACCCAAAATGATGTATTCCTTGCGTTGCGAAACGCCCAAAATTTCAATTATTAAATCCTTATATGAATTTGATGCCCGACTGCGCAAAAAACTTGAGAATCTACCTGCAACTTCTTCCAGAAAAATTTTGGACTCAAGCAGCCCTACCCATAACCCTATGGCAACGATTGTTTGCCAAACTCGTCCTAAATTGGTCTTGTTCGCCAAAACCAGCCCAGTTTAAAGCAATATGCTTAGGTTCTGTTTTGTCCTTTGGAAGTCTTATTTGAAAAAAAACCGGTAAAAATCCATCAAAATGCACTGTTTTTCGGGAAAAATTTTACCGATTAGCACATTGGACAATACAATTTTTTGGCAAAAGAAAATCCAACAAGCTCTTGATAACGAAATGTTTCAAGGTCTCAAAGAGAATCTAGCATCTGAAAGAGAATCCGCCCTGTTACTCTTATTGTCTGTTCGGCATGCTGGAGCTCGGTTGTCTGCTCAATAGTTAGTGCAAAATAGAGATTGAGTGTCTACGTCTACAACGCAGAGAGGAATTGCCCATTCTTTAAAGCAGGAGCTCTTGGCAAGTGAGGCGATCATGGAATTGCGTGTCACGGTCGAGGAGACGCAATTGCAAGACATGACCGAATTCGTAATAAAAAAGTGTGCAATTGCTCGTCTGCGAATCTCGCCAACAGTTGAAAAGAAGAACATCATTCCAGAAGGCCAGTCACGCTCCGGAAATTCGTTGTCCACGCTTGGAAATCAATTGAAAAATTGAATTGAACACTTATACTTTCTTCCTTCAAAAAATGTTTGAGGCAAAATTGTTTTTTTTAGAGTTTTTGCAACTTCAGCTGCAGCGGTGTTTTTTGTCAGTAACATGTACATGAAAATTAACAAGTACTTTAGTCAAAAAGAAGAACGTCATTCCAGAAGGCCTAATCACGCTCCGGAAAAATCGTAGCCACTCTTAGAAATTGTGCAAATCTGCTGCAATTGATGTAATTTTCTCCCTAACGCGGCTACAAAGGCGGCATACGCTTTTGATGCAGCAGATGAACCAAAATATTGCCTCTACGATGATACCTCCTCAAAATTATAAATAAAATTTGTTCGTCTTGCAATCGAAGTTCGTCGTGGAATAATATTCCGCGAAGAATTTCCATTGCAAAACGAAGTAAAGTGATTCCCTTTTTTTGAGAAGATATTGTTGTAGAGGCAGTATTTTCGTTCATTTAGAGCATCAAGTGCGTATCCAGCCTTTGTAGCCAGGTTAGGGAGAAAATTACATCAATTTCAGCAGATTTGCACGATTTCCAAGAGTGGACAACGATTTTTCCGGAGCGTGATTAGGCCTTCTGGAATGATGTTCTCCTCTTTTTGACTAAAGTACTTGTTAATTTTTCAGGTACATGTTATTGACAAAAAACATCGCAGCAGCTTAAATTACAAAAACTTTAAAAAATGAATTTTGCCTCAGACATTTTTGAAGGAAGACAGTGTATGTGTTCAAATCAATTTTTTTTAAAAATATGAAAAAATTTTATTGCAAAGATCAGCTTGGTTATCAGAATTTTGGTCATTCAGAAGAAAAGGAACAACAAACAAATTGACAGGAAGCAGTAAGATTTTTTTAAACGTTTAATGACTCCTGAGGTGGCCCATTGATGCTGTATTTTGACCTTAAATGCGATTGAATTAATAGTTCTTGATGGGTATGTCTGTCTTCTATTTCTGACTTCTGTCTGTTTTCTTTTACTTCAGTCTTCAGTTTTCGCTCCTCGCTCATTGGGTGAGAAAGAATTTATGTAGAAGTTTTCAACAAAGGATCAAAAACCTCCTATTTGGGTAGGATCAAGCAATCTGCCCTCTGATTTGGCGAGGATTTAAAAAACAAAACAGTCAATCAGCGCTCCCTAGTTGACTGTTTTGTTTTTTAAATACGCGCCCAATCAGAGGGCAGATCGTTTGATCCATTGTATGGATATTGACAATTTTTACTTGCCCGAACAGCAGATTTTTGATCCTTTGTAGGGATGTTGAAAATTTTTACATAAATTCCTTCTCGCCCAAAGAGCAAGGAGCAAAAACTGAAGACAGAAGTCAGAAGCAGAAGATAGATATAACCCTCGTGAACTAATAATTGGAACTCAATCGCCTTTAAGGTCAAAATACAGCATCAATGGGCCCTCTCAGAAGTCATTAAACTTTTAAAAAAAATCTAAGTGCTCCCTGTCAAATTGTTTGTTGTTTCTTTTCCTCTGATTGACCAAAATTCTGATAACCAAGCTGATCTTTGCAATAAAATTTTTTCATATTCTTATAAAAGTTGAATTGAACACTTATACACTTTCTTCCTTCGAAAAATGTCTGCGATAAAATTTATTTCTTAAAGCTGTTGTAAATTCAGCTATTGCGATGTTTTTTGTCAATAACATGTATGTGAACATTTAATAAATACTTTAGTAATTTTTATACCATCTATAGAAATCGAAATGCAATGATCTAAATTAGGTCAAAATTTTTGTCGCCTAAAACCTTTGCCATTGAAAATACATTGCAAATTGTTGATAACTGAACTGATAGACAACCTTTTATGTGCAACAGTAAAATAGAGATAAAACGGAGAAAAAAATCTCAAATTTGTTCCAATATTTCAAATTTTGTAATAAATTATTGCCGTAAACAAAATACAAAATACGGAGATTACTAAAATCTCTCGAAACAATGATACAGCAAATAACAGCAAACTTTTCAAGGAAAACAAATATGATAAAATTTTGTTTGTGCTAGTATTTCAAAAATGCGGTCAAAAGAACAAACCTTAAGTTTCTAAAACAAAATTTTGAAAAAATTGTTCGACCTGAGGTCAACCAGGAGCTAAGGTCAAGAAAGTCGTCTTCCTTTAAGATCAAATCATTTTTGCCCAGTTTCATTTGAACGTTTCTATGCTGGATAACAAATAGGCGAAAAAAACCAGCTTCTTTTTGCTTAAAAAATGATGGCTTTGAATAAAAGATTGCGACTTTGCAGGTGTTTTAAAACTTTGCAAAAGGTCAGGCAATACTCGCACAATTTGTCGTTTGAGTTCAAGGATGTCACAAAGAATCGAAGAACAGAAACAACTCCAAGGCCGATTTTTTCAAGACTTAAGAAAAACAGTTCATTGGAGAAGATTACATTATAAAAATATTGGCACCGTCAAAAATTGAACTGACTGCGGTATTCATGTAAAACAAAATAATAGGAAAGTATACAAAATAAAAGCAAAAAAAAAGATTTATCATTTTGGGTAAACATGCGCTTTGACCACTCTTCTGGAACTTGAAATGTTTAAAGTACACATAAAGGTTTGAAGTGAATTCTTTTAACCACAAACTAGCCTGAATGACAAATGGCGTGATAAAGTTGTTGATGAACTGAAACTATAGTTGAACAAACTTCTAGTGGACAAAAATCAAAATTCTAGAGGCAATTTTTAAGTTTAAAAATCTCTAAAATTTATTTTTTGATCCCTTATCTGTCTGATTATAGTTGTAATCCGGGTGTTCAATTATGTATAAGCGTTTGTTTTTGTGCATGCAATTTCGTGTTGAGGATCATCCATTTTTTTGTTTTTGGATTAAAAAAGCGACCTTTCCATCTTTCGATAATGCGAAAATATTTTGTCTGACAAAAACACATTTGAAATTGGATTAAATTCAATGATTTGAGAGCCTCTATATTTTTCACCAGCTATTAATCAGTTGCTGTGACAGATTTTGCTAAACATGGGACGGTTACCGTTGAGTAAATTATGGGGAAACGATTTCAACAACAAAGCCCCTCTATTGCGGCTGAGCTTAACAACTCAGAAATCAAATTGAATAGCGCTTCAAGGCCATTTCAAGCCTTAAAGCTAAAATAGCGTGACAAGCGAAATTTAATGCTACATTCTATCGAAGCCAAACGGATTTGTTCATTTTGTTCAACATTTATATTTAGCAACTATTATTAGTACACAATCGTCATTCATGAAGTCAAACTATAACTCAAACTCGAACTACCTCAACCACCAGCAAAACAATACTACGACTTTACAGTATTGCATCAGATTCTTTGCGATTGGATTGCGAATCAACCTGTTATTGATACAGAATATTCGACAAAACTTCTACATGGTTAACAAATTTCCCATGACATCAAATTTACACTGAAAAAGTGACGTTATGGAAAAGTGTTCACATTCTGTCGACATTCTTATCTACCACCAATCAACAGTTGAATTTGACATGTAAACCCACGTGACTAGCAGCATAAAAGGAGCTTGAAAAACTAACAAAAATCAGTTGAAACTCGTTAATTTTGTCTTATTAAACTGACATACAGTGCGTGTTGAAGCACACTTTCTAGAGCAGTAAATTCCTGGTTACTGTGTCTTGCTTCTGTAGATCATATTAGTGATTGTACAGTTTTAACTTAACTTTGACTTGTGAAAAGAGAATTAACTTTGATATTCGAAAAAGTTTCTTTCTGAGGAACGAAGTTCCCAAGTAAGAGAAACTATGTGCAAAGCATAAAGTCATTTTCTCTTACTGACGTTAAGGAAGCCTAGTGTAGTTCACTGAGTGCGTTATTGAGCAATTGAGTGCGCTGAGAAGCACAAAGTGCGAATTTGGTTTTATTTGAAAATTTTGATTATCGGGAAAAACTCTCCGAAAATATTAAGAAATCGGAGACGGAAATTATTTGCCCTAACCAGTAGCTAGGACAATTACCTAGAGCTGAACATAGGGGATTTTGCAATTTCGATTTATAACTTGAGTTATTAAAGAAAACAAAAAATTGATTGTTTCAATTTGAATTATTTTGTTATTCTGAGAGAAACAAGTTTGTTATTCAGCAAAGCTGAGCAATTGGTTAACAAGAGTAATTAAGCAACAAGTAATGCAACGGTATTCTACAGTTTAGCGGATAATACAGTTCACAATAGTTAACTGCAAAAACACAATATCCGGACAGATTTGAAACCGCTGAAACGAACTGGGCGGTGTAAAGTTTTCCTTGACTTTGATAGGAGAGCAGCCGTTACATTTGGTCCACCGACCCGGACAGTGGAAAGCAAACTGCTGTCCAATCTGATGAAGAGAGTGCCGAAGGCACCCCCCAAAGAGAATCAAACAAACCAACAGCGCAACGCCAGTGAGGCAGAGCGAAAGTTGCGAGTGCACTTCACAAATTACGTTGAAGAACTAACCTCGCTTAAAAGGAGCAAGCAAAGCAAAAGGCAATCAGGCAATCCTAACACAATCAGCAGAGAGGAGCTTCAATCAACAGCACAAAGGTACGACAAGAAGTTCCAAGATTTAGTGGAAGAAGTCAACACTAAAAGAAGTCTTGGCTACAAAATAATTGAAGATTCAGATCGACCCAACAAATGAAAGGTCCTCTATCAACAGACTGTCCACCTCCTAGAGGAAGAAATACCCAAGCAACTGCAGCGTCGAAACAAGCTTGTGCCCTACCAAGCAAATTTCGTTGAAGAACATCTGAAAGAAGCAAGGAAGTGCAAAGCAAGTTTGGACTATCATTGGCTTTCATATATAAGCAAAGGCACGCAACCAGAAATGAATGCAGAGCAAAACAACGCAACCCAAGCTGTGAATGACAGCGAGAGCCACAACAACTACCCAACGGAAAGCCCAGTTGCTCAAACAGTGCAAAATGCAGGAACAGCAAGTGGCCAAGAAACGGAGAATGTTTCGGAAACATCTTCAGCAAAGCAAAGGCGAGAGGAGAGGATGAAGAACTTCGATATCGAATTCGAAACCAAGATGCGACTCGAACAAGCACGGTTTGAGCGGAGGAGGCTAGAGCTGGAAATGCAAATGAAGGAACTGGAAACCAAGCATCAACTGCTGGAGGAAGAGCGCGAGCTAGAGCGCAAAGTGAAGAGAACAGCATTAGAGAACAATGATGCTCGTTCCCAATCAACTGGTGCTCGAGACAAATCACCCTTCAACTGGACCCCAAAAAAGAGAGATGTCTCTGACTGGGCCAGCAGAATCGACAACCAACTAACACCAGATCGATCAACAGCTCGCTTCGAAGTGACCCCTGAATTGAACAGGCAAAGTCACTTCTCACGATATCGCAGTTCACGAGACCGTTCCTCAAGTGTTGAAGACCGGGACGTTTCCCCCAGAGCTGGTCGACTACAACACAACATTGGGTACGCAGGTAGCAGTAACCTACCAAAGCTGAAGTTGAACAACTTTGACGGAAACCCTCTCGAATGGCCGGAGTGGTCTAGTATGTTCATTGCTACAGTGGATCAACGACCAATACCAGACTCAGAGAAGATGAGCCATCTGAAGACTCTACTGACAGGCAAGGCAAGGTCAGCAATCTCTGGAATGGGTTATTCTGGACAATTCTATGGTGCTGCATGGAGTATTCTGGAGAGGAAATTTGGGAGGCCTCATGTTATCATTGATGCACAACTGGAGAGTCTCCGCAAAGCAAGTCAGGTGAAACCTCACGACTCAACAGGTCTGATCAGTTTCTCAGTTATTGTTTCGAACTTTGTGAATGTGCTCAAAGAGTACAAGCAGATTGGTGATCTGCAATCAAGCTCGACACTGTATATGGCAGTAGATAAACTACCCCAAGTTCTCAAAGAGAAGTGGTGGTTCTATGTTGATGATAAAGATGAAGATTGGCCTGATCTGATTATGTTTGAAAATGGCTATCAAGGATAGCATTCGTGCACGAAGGGTTTTCAGCTTTCAAGGGAGAGCGAAGAGAAGAAGACCGAAGAAGCACAAATAGAGACAAACGGTTCTCGAAAACGTCGAACTTCAGTGCAAGTTCCAACGTGAAAGAAACGAAGCAAACGCAAAGTGATCACTGTCCGCTAGCTGATGGCACTCATTAAATATGGAACTGTCCACTATTCAGGAACATGAGTGTGAATGATCGGTACGCAGCAGTGAGAAAGCAACGCTTATGTTACGGATGTCTAGGCAAAGGACATGCAATCAAAGATTGTAAAGTCAATGCGTGCGGCATCAATGGATGCATCAAGAAGCACAACCGATTGTTACACTCAGAAAACCAAATGGACGAGGGCAATCATGCAGTCAACGTAAGCGCAGCAACAATCAACCAGAGTAACGAAGTTACTAGCTTTCTTCAGATAGTTCCTGTCTCAATACAGAGCGGTGGCAACAGGCTGAACACAAATGCTTTCCTCGATAGTGGATCAACGGTTTCATTCATCGATCAAAGTGTGCAAGAGAAGTTACGGGCTCAAGGCACCGATGTGACGCTCAACATAGCTGGCATACACGGAACGAAGGATCTGAAGACAGAAAAGGTTCCTCTCAAAATAAAGGGACTACATTCAAAGGTGCATTCAATCGAAGCGTTTGCACACCCGTCAATCTCCTTGGGAAACACAAACTACAACTACAACAAGCTGAAGCAAAGCTTCAACCACTTGAGTGTTTTACCCAACAAAAGCTTCAACTTGATGGAAGTTGGCATCATCCTTGGTCAAGATGCTTATGAGCTACAACGCCCATTGGACTATAAGATAGGAACACGAAGTGAACCTTTCGCCGTTCTAACAGAGCTAGGATGGGTAGTCAGTGGACCCATGACGGGCAAAAGAATACAAAATGTTTGTCATTTCGCCTTCACTGAAGATGTGAAAGTGGCTGAGAATATCCAAACCTGGTGGGACATAGAAACCTATGCTTCCAAAATCAACGTCGTCAGTCAGTCAAAGAAGGAACTGCAGGCACAAAAGATGCTAGAGAGTACGACAAAGTTCACAGGCCAGCGGTACGAAGTGGGAATGCTGTGGAGTGAACCAGAGCCAAACCTACCGAACAACTACAGCTCAGCCTTGGGTCAGCTTTACTCACTGGAGCGAAGATTCCAAAGGGACCCAAAATTGAAGAATTTGTATCAACAGTCAATAGATACAGATGTAGAAAATGGATTCGTAAAGATATTGGACGAGTCCGAAGTGAAAGGCACCTTCGGCAAAGAATGGTATTTGCCACACCATCCAGTGCTAAACCCGAACAAGCCTGGCAAAGTAAGACGTGTTTGCAATGCTGCCTCAAAGTACAAAGAAGTATGCCTAAATGATAAGCTACTAGCAGGACCTGATCTGCTACATGGGTTGATTGGAACAATATTCAGATTCCGTGAAGGACAAATAGCCCTGACAGCTGACATCGAATCGATGTTTCTACAAGTGCAAGTTCCCGAACAGGACAGAAGTTGCTTGAGATTCTTATGGCGTCCAAGAACAAACGAACCTGTTCAGATATACGAATATCAGCGTCACGTGTTTGGAGCTAAGAGTTCTCCAACTTGCGCAAACTATGCTCTCAAGCGAGTGGGTCTGGACAACGAAAAAGAGTATCCGATTGCAGCAAAGGCAATACAAAACAACTTCTACATGGACGATTTCATCAAATCAGTACAAACCCCGGAAGAAGCAATTGAAGTCTTCAATCAACTACAACCTCTTCTCTCGCAACATGGATTCGAGCTGAAGAAGTGGATAAGCAACAACGATGAGGTTACCGAAGCAATCCCAGAGGACTTGAAGTCAATCAGCAACACAAAGCAAGTCGAAGTGGAACCCAGTACGGAGGGTTCTAGGACTCAGTGCTAGGACTACAATGGACCGTTACTGATGACAGTCTTCAAGTATGCAGAGGTACAAACAAGGAAGTTGAAGCACCTATAACCCAGAGGAAGATTCTGTCACTGGTATCTTCAGTATTCGACCCGATCGGATTGTTTGCTCCGTGCAGTGTTCATATGAGACGACTTCTGAAAGGCACCTGGACTAAGAATGGACAACATTGGGACAACGAAGTGGAGCCTAGTGAAGAAGAAGAATTTCTGAGATGGAAAGAACAACTTCCAATAGTGGCTGAAACAAGCATCGATAGGAGGTACTTCAACAGAGAGAGGGATAAAACTGAGCTTCACGTGTTTGCTGACGCATCTGAAGACACGATGTGTGCAGTGGCCTATCTAAGTTCACAACCAAAAGAATACTCATCTGACTTAGCATTTGTCATTGGAAAATGCAGAGTGGCACCGATGAGGCATCTTTCAATACCGCGATTGGAATTGCAAGCGGCAGTCATGGCAGTGAGGTTGAAAGAACAGATAGTCAAGGAACATGAAATGAAGATAAATAGTTGCAGTTTTTGGTCAGACTCAACTACGGTATTGCAGTGGATACACAGTTCCCATCGTAAACAACAAGTGTTTGTGGGCAATCGAGTGGCTGAGATACTAGATACAACTGATGTTTCGCAGTGGAAACATGTGAGCGGTATCAACAACCCAGCTGACATTGGCACGAGAGCAATCAACATTGAAGAACTCAAGAGAAGTGAGTGGCTCACTGGGCCGGCTTGGTTGAAACAACCAGAAAGCGAATGGCCACAGCAAGTGTACCTCATATTTGCCTCAGATGAAGAGAATATACCCTCGTCAGTCTTCATGATACAGGCTGAAGAGAAGAAAGCTGTTATCCAGTGGGAACGATTCAGTAACTTCAACAGACTAGTAAATACCGTGGCATACGTACAGCGAGCATTGAATAAACACAAACCAGCAACACTCATAGTCAGCATCGAAGAAAGAAGAAAAGCAAAAGCAACAATCTTCAAGCTACTACAACAAGAACAGTTTGGTGAAGAGATGAAATCTCTCAAAGCTGAAAAGGAAATTCCAAGAGGCAGCAAAATCCTACAGTTCTCACCATTCCTAGATGAAGAAGGACTTATTCGAGCCAAAGGCAGAATAGGCAAAAGTCAATTGGACTTCAATGGAAATCATCCAATTTTGCTACATTGGAAACATCATGCGGTTGAATTATTCTTGCGAAACGAGCACAAGGACAATCAACACGAAGGCACTGAGCATGTAAGAAACATTGATCAGCAGAAGATTTGGATCCTAGGCATACGGAATGCCTTAAGATCAATCAAGAACAAGTGCGTTACCTGCAGAAAGGGCAGAGCACAAACGATAGCACCAGTAATGGCAGATCTACCCGAAGAGCGGTTAGATGCTTCAACAGCCTTTACAAACGTTGGAGTTGACTACTTTGGCCCTTTCATTGTGAAGATTGGGCGACGGAATGAAAAGCGATGGTGTTGTCTCTTTACTTGTCTGACTATGAGAGCGGTGCATATAGAAGTGGTACCCAAGTTGGACACAGATAGTTGTCTCAATGCAATAATGAGATTTATTGCTCGACGAGGCAAACCAAATACGATCATCAGTGACAACGGGACAAACTTTGTTGGAGCTGAAAGAGAGTTTGCGGAGTATGTTGCGGCATGGAACAAAGAAGGGATCGAAGAACATCTAATTCAACGAGGGATCAGATGGAAGTTCAACCCACCCGCAGCACCACACTTTGGAGGAGTATGGGAGCGGTTGGTGAGAAGTTGCAAGAAAGCAATGTATGCAGTGTTGGGGAACAGATCAGTCACCGAGGATGTTCTTTCAACAACGATGTGTATTGTGGAGCAGACATTGAACGCAAGACCTTTGACTCCAGTCAGTTCAGATGTTAATGACTTAGAAGCATTGACACCCAATCACTTCTTGCTTGGCAACAAGAACGTTTGCTTACCCTATCTACCATGCGCAGAAGAATTTGTTGATCATCGAAAGTTCTTTCGACAAAGCCTATGCAAATCTCATATGGGACAGATTTCGGAAAGAATATCTGCCAACTCTGAATAATCGACAAAAATGGCGTTCTACGGCGAACGAAACCCTTAAAGAAGGCGATCTCGTTTGGTTGATCGAAGACAGTGATAAGCGTGGATATTACAACCTAGGTCGAGTTACGGAGACCATCGATGGGTCTGACGGTGTGATTCGATCAGCAATAGTTCGAACGAACGACGGAGTGTACAAGAGACCAGTAGTGAAGCTCGCCCCAGTACTACCTGGAAAAGATGTTTTCGCGATGGAAAACAGGGCCGGCGATATTGCGGCTGAGCTTAACAACTCAGAAATCAAATTGAATAGCGCTTCAAGGCCATTTCAAGCCTTAAAGCTAAAATAGCGTGACAAGCGAAATTTAATGCTACATTCTATCGAAGCCAAACGGATTTGTTCATTTTGTTCAACATTTATATTTAGCAACTATTATTAGTACACAATCGTCATTCATGAAGTCAAACTATAACTCAAACTCGAACTACCTCAACCATCAGCAAAACAATACTACGACTTTACAGTATTGCATCAGATTCTTTGCGATTGGATTGCGAATCAACCTGTTATTGATACAGAATATTCGACAAAACTTCTACATGGTTAACAAATTTCCCATGACATCAAATTTACACTGAAAAAGTGACGTTATGGAAAAGTGTTCACATTCTGTCGACATTCTTATCTACCACCAATCAACAGTTGAATTTGACATGTAAACCCACGTGACTAGCAGCATAAAAGGAGCTTGAAAAACTAACAAAAATCAGTTGAAACTCGTTAATTTTGTCTTATTAAACTGACATACAGTGCGTGTTGAAGCACACTTTCTAGAGCAGTAAATTACTGGTTACTGTGTCTTGCTTCTGTAGATCATATTAGTGATTGTACAGTTTTAACTTAACTTTGACTTGTGAAAAGAGAATTAACTTTGATATTCGAAAAAGTTTCTTTCTGAGGAACGAAGTTCCCAAGTAAGAGAAACCATGTGCAAAGCATAAAGTCATTTTCTCTTACTGGCTTTAAGGAAGCCTAGTGTAGTTCACTGATTGCGTTATTGAGCAATTGAGTGCGCTGAGAAGCACAAAGTGCGAATTTGGTTACATTTGAAAATTTTGATTATCGGGAAAAACTCTCCGAAAATATTAAGAAATCGGAGACGGAAATTATTTGCCCTAACCAGTAGCTAGGACAATTACCTAGAGATGAACATAGGGGATTTTGCAATTTCGATTTATAACTTGAGTTATTAACGAAAACAAAAAATTGATTGTTTCAATTTGAATTATTTTGTTATTCTGAGAGAAACAAGTTTGTTATTCAGCAAAGCTGAGCAATTGGTTAACAAGAGTAATTAAGCAACAAGTAATGCAACGGTATTCTACAGTTTAGCGGATAATACAGTTCACAAAAGTTAACTGCAAAAACACAATATCCGGACAGATTTGAAACCGCTGAAACGAACTGGGCGGTGTAAAGTTTTCCTTGACTTTGATAGGAGAGCAGCCGTTACACCCTCCCCCGTTAGATTTTTGTTTACTCAGCCTTGCTTAAGTTGTAAAAAAGGATACTACCCCAGACATTTGGGAATTTTTGTCGTGTAAGATCTTACAAATTTCTTACAAAATTGTGAGATAAGACTTCTTATAAGATTATTCACCTGACTAAGACTTTGTAAGACAATCTATCAAATCTTACACAATAAAAGTTTATTTTGTCAGATCCTACACGATTAAAATCCTGCCTTAAGACATCTTACACGATAAAAATTTTTGGTCTGTGTTGGGTTATGGACTTTCGCAAGCGGAATAAAAAGCGTTTTTAACTAAGTAAAAGAATTAATTTCTCAAAAATGAGAGAATAACAAAATGATATTTTACAGTAGAATTTAGAGATTTACAGTAGAAATCTGATTATTAGATCAAGATGGTGATTTGAATTTGGGGATGAAAAAGGACTCAAAAATCAGCTGTTTATATACCCATTATCAGTGTGAAAAAGTCAAGATACAAAACTAATCTTAGCACCGTGATTTATAGTGGGGGTCGCAAAGGTTACCCAATATGGTTTGCTTCTGCAAATCAGTCGCAAAGGAAACCATAAATGGAATGCATTTGCACTTTTCTAAGAATTCATTCACACTTCCGGAGATATCATCATCATTTAAAACATGCTGGGAAGATTTTACATCACTTAATCTAACTCTAATAATAGTTATCTAGATTCACCAATTTGAACCGAATATTGATTCTCAGCACTTCTTGACGATTCATTTATATAATTTCTTTGATCGAAGTCATATTGCTTGTCTTTCTAATCTGGTAAATCAAACTTTCTTTCTAATTCTCACTAAGTTTAAGACTATAGTTTGATCGATATTCTAACACCCCCACTCAGACTTGAGCTGATTGCGTAGAGTCTGTTCCCATCAAAACTGCTCTGAATGTTTCCACTTTCGAAACGGGTAAGTTTTAAAGCTTTTGAACCTTGAAGATATCGCAGAAGTCGATTTCCGCACATCCAGTGTTGATTGGTAGGTGCATTCATGTGTCTGGACAGAATGTTGACTGTGAACATGATGTCTGGCCTCGTCTGTTTGGCCAGATACAGAAGTGATCCAACCAAGCTTCTGTAGATCCTCTGGTCCATTTCTTCGTCTCCGTTCTGTGCTGTCTGAAGTTTCAAATTCAAATCAGCTGGAGTTCTTGAGGGTTTGCATTGATCCATTTGAAACCGCTCAAGCATTGTTTCTATGTAGCGTTCTCGGTCGAATGTGACTTTGCCCTCTTCTCGTCTGATTCTTAGACCCAGAAACCAGTGTAGTCTCCCTCTGTCTTCCATGTGAAAGGTTGCTTCTAGTGCCTTCTTGACATCAGAGACCACTGTCATACTTCTTGATGCTACTATGATGTCGTCAACCCAGACCAAGATGAAGGTGTGATCCTCTGCCTCTGATCTTGCAAACAAGCAGTGATCGTTCCTGCTTCTGGTGAACCCCTGTCTCAGTAGGAAGTTTGCCAGCACTTTGTACCAGTTGTTAGCAGCCTGTTTCAAACCATAAATTGATTTATTTAGTCGACATACTAACTTCTCCCTATCTGATCCGCGTTTTACAAACTCCTGTGGCTGTTCCAGATACACTTCTTCCTCGATTGGTGAGTGCAGGTAAGCAGTCTTGACATCAAATTGGTGCATCACATGGCCCTGCTTCGCTGATAGCTGAAGTAGAATCCTGAATGTCTCCGGCTTACAGGTAGGCGCAAAAGTCTCAAAGTAGTCCAGTCCTTCCACTTGTTTGAAGCCTTTCGCCACATAGCGCGCTTTGTATTTGTCCACTTGACCACTGGGTCCCAATTTCACTTTGTAGACCAATTTTCCCGGTATGACGTCCCTGTCTGTGGGTAGTCTCACTAGGTTCCAAGTCTCGTTGTCTTGGAGTGCCTTGACCTCGTCCTTCATTGCTCGGTGCTACTGGTCCCAATCGTCACCTTGCTTGGCTTCGTAGACTGTTTTGGGTTCCACATAGTCGCCCTCAGTCACAGCAAGATGGGTCCTGACTTCTCCAAAAAATTGCGGAACATTACTTGCTCGTGTTTCTCGTCTGGGCTCTGCTCTGTCCGCGTGTTCCAGTGCATCTTCATTGAAGCCAACTGTCTCTAACTGTGAGAATTTTTCTGTGTCACTGTTTTCCACTGAATCTGAGTCTCTGTGAGTCCCTCTTGTTGCAGTAGATTCTTCATCTAGTGCTGTTTCTCCAACATCGGAGGCCTCTTGTCTCAGTGTTGTTTCTTGAGTATTCACGCTCCCTGCGTCATGCCACTCCTCCTTAATTGCAGTAGATGTGTCCTGTCGTTCTCTGTTGTCATCGTCTTGATGACCATCATCTGGGTGCCAGATCCCCAGTTCCGACCCATCATCTAGTAGGTCAGCCGTTTCTTTGTTGTCAGGTATTGAGCCCACTTCAGACTCCTTGATGATCACATCTCGAACTGCTATCACCTTGAGTGTGTTGGGTATGTACACCAGGTATCCGTTTTCTCCTTCAGTGTAACCCACAAATTTTCCTTCCAGTGCCTTGGGTTCAAGTTTGCTGACTTCTCTGTCCCTCTTCCTCATGAAGACTGTGCAACCAAAAATAGATAATTTACTAATTGGAAGCTTAGGTTTTATACCTCTCATCAGCTCTGCTGGGCATTTTTCTTCTCCTCGTCTCACAACTAAGTTTCTGATCCTTGCTGCGTGAAGAATTGCTGCTCCCCACATCATCTGGGGAAGTCCTGAGTCAATGAGCAAACATCTTGCCATCTCCAGCAGTGTCCTGTTGCACCTCTCAGCCAACCCATTCTGTTGTGGCGTCTCTGGTATGGTCTTTTACTGTAGAATGCCTGCATCTAAGCAGTACGTCTTGAACTGCTCTGAGATAAACTCCTTCGCATTGTCTTGCCTCAGCTTCTTGGGCGTCCCCACACTGAGAACAAATTTCTTCAGGTTGGCCAGTGCTTCACTCTTTGCCTTAAGCAGGTCCACAAACACAAACTTCGTGTACTGGTCTGCAAACACAATGCAGAACCGGAACCCTGACAGTGACTCTACTCTGAAAGGTCCCATCACGTCTGTGAACACCCTCTCCAGCTTCTCTTCTGCTTGGTTCTCTGCCACTCTTGGTACTGGAGTCTTTGTGATCTTGGCCAATGCACACAAATTGCATATATCATCGAGTTCCCCCACTGTCTCTGGTGCATTCCTGACCACATCCGCTTGATTCAAATGACCCAATCGTCTGTGCCACTTCCTTGCACTGTTGGAACTCATCTTGAATTCTAGAACGCTACAGGGTAAGTAAAACAAATTATTTTCTTGTGTTAGTTTCACCCGAGTTCCCTTCTGGAGTTTCAAGCAGCTGTTTCCTCTCTCGAAAAGGAAGCTATGTCCCCACTCCGTGCATCTTGAGACTGATAGGAGGTTTGAAGAAAAGTCCGGCACACACAGAACATTTTTGAGTTCGCATTGGAATTCCCCTTTGTTTGAGGGTATGCTGATCCTCACACAGCCTCTGCCCACCACTCTGGAAGCCTCTCCGTTGGGATTTCTGACCACTGATTGAATGAGCACAAAGTCCAGAAACGCATCGATGTTCGTCACTATGTGATCTGTACAACCACTGTCCACTAGCATGCCTGCTGTCTTCCACTGGGTAAGAGCTGCCCAGCATTCCTCGTCTGAGGTAGCCAATGTTGGACCCATTGCCACTGACTCATGTTTGCCTCCATCTCTTTGTCTCTTGCATGCCCTGTCTAGGTGACCCTTCTCACCACACTTGCTGCATTGTGCTGTCTCCTTCTTCCTGCAGTCCTTGGCAAAGTGTCCAGGGATCCCACACACAAAGCAGTTTCCTTTCTTGGGTCCCTTCTTGAAGTCACGCTTCACTGCCAGTGCCACTGAACCACTTTGTCCCTTGTGTCTCTGCACCGTGCTCTCATGAAAGTTCTGCAGCCTTTTCCTCAACTATGTGAATTTCGTTGCCGGGTTGAAGCTTTCCTGTATAACAAAACTTTCATACCTCACTGGCAGACCATTGAGGACCAAGTTGTTGAAGAGGGTCTCTGAGACTGCATCCCCTGCTTCTTGTAGCCTTGTGAGTAACTCCTGTCCTCTTATGAAGAAGCTGTCCAAATCCTCAGAATCCTCGAGCTGCAGTCGAGCAAGCTGTGCCACTAAAGTCACCACTGTCGGCGTCTCCACACTCTGAAATCTCTCTTGCAAAAGCTTCCAAGCCTTTGCTCCATCTCCAATGCCATCATCTCCCATACAGTCATGTCTCATCAGCATGAGGGTTGTTGCATCTAGAGATGGCACCAAACATTGTTCCGTTTCTCCTCGATGTCTGCAACTTCCTTCTCATATGCATCCTTCAGCACCTTGTGGTTCTTCTTCTCATCATTGGTTGCCCCATTGGCCAGTGGCGCAGGCTCATTGGATTGCTCCTCTGTCCCCAGTAGTGATTTGTAGAGTCCCTTCGTCTGCATCATCGCCACAAATCTTGTGCTCCAGATTGGAAAATCCTCTGCCTTTCCTGTGTAGGTCAGCAGCTTCACTGTCTGTAGATCCATTGAAGTTTGAGCAGGCAAAACAGTTGTGAAAAGAAAAGGTACTAAGCAGAAAAGGATTTTGACTGTCAACAACAAATTGGTTTTGTTTTGGAAATCAATTTTATGACTTAGAAAATTGCTGGGCCCATAACCTGTTGGGTTATGGACTTTCGCAAGCGGAATAAAAAGCGTTTTTAACTAAGTAAAAGAATTAATTTCTCAAAAATGAGAGAATAACAAAATGATATTTTACAGTAGAGTTTAGAGATTTACAGGAGAGATCTGATTATTAGATCAAGATGGTGATTTGAATTTGGGGATGAAAAAGGACTCAAAAATCAGCTGTATATATACCCATTATCAGTGTGAAAAAGTCAAGATACAAAACTAATCTTAGCACCGTGATTTATAGTGGGGGTCGCAAAGGTTACCCAATTTGGTTTGCTTCTGCAAATCAGTCGCAAAGGGAACCATAAATGGAATGCATTTGCACTTTTCTAAGAATTCATTCACACTTCCGGAGATATCATCATCATTTAATACATGCTGGGAAGATTTTACATCACTTAATCTAACTCTAATAATAGTTATCTAGATTCACCAATTTGAACCGAATATTGATTCTCAGCAACATTTCTTGACGATTCATTTATATAATTTCTTTGATCGAAGTCATATTGCTTGTCTTTCTAATCTGGTAAGTCAAACTTTCTTTCTAATTCTCACTAAGTTTAAGACTATAGTTTGATCGATATTCTAACAGTCAGCGTATTATCAGATCTTACATGAAAAATATTTAGGAATGTCTGGGAGTTAATGATTTTTTTTGCGATTCCTATCAAAAAAGTTACGATAATATGTCATGATAGATTTGGTTTCACGTTGATCAAAAATATTAGTTTTCCACTAGGAAGTTAAATTGTTTTTAAATATAGCGGATTCATAAAAAACTATGCTGGCATTCATTATTACCTCGTTACCAAATAATTTGCAGGGTTGAGTCATATTGATATTACCCAAATGAAGTGAGTCACTGGTATCATTTTGTTGAACCTGATTGTTTTTTCTGCTCAATTTCGTTTCGATTCAGGTTCATTATTGTTCCGGGTACAAAAAAGATAGTTTGCGGAACTGCCCCCGAACTATATTAAGACTCGTATCAACACCGCTAACAACCCTCTACATCTTTGCCATTAAATCTCTCAACCATCCCCTTATTCACACTGAACCCCTATCCATGGCCTGATTACTATCATCGAACAATTAATGCTTCTTTTTTTCACTGATAATGATATTGTTTACCTTGATAAGAACTGGGGAATTTCCATTACAATTCATATATACCAAAAAAATGGTGCAAAAATTACGCACAGGTGTCCAGGGGGCGGGGGGGAGTACTGTGCTGAGTTAAGCATGCCTGAGATTCAACCACCGTTATAGGCTTTTATCAGGCAACCTCTGAGCTTAAATAACTCCTTTATTGGCCTTATTAAGCGACATCATTTCGAACTTGACTCCATAAAATATGTATTATTACTATGAGGAAATATAGCTTACTTCCTCATTTAAGGAAATAAGGTTGCGATTCATAAGAATAATTTCGAGCGAATAAGCTTTTAAAACTTTAAAAACGTGGTCGATAAAATGATTAAATCTGTGTCGTGTTAGAGTTTTGGTCTGGGGAATTATGTTTTAATGACTCTGCATATGACTCCAATTTCGAGGCATGATCCGATGTTTACGGAGGGTTAGAGGGTTAAACTGGAAACAGATTTGTTCAAACGCAGCCAGACGAGGGGGATACTTACCAGGGAAAGACAAACCAGCAGGCAAACATACACTCAGTGACAGCCAGGCACTGGTCTGAGATCCAGAGAAACTAGAGACAGAGGGAGAGAAGGGAAAGAGGATATAATAGCCAAAGTATGGGTTGTTAAAGTAAGGAGGCAGGAAAAGCCGAAAGGATAGAGAGAGAAAGGAGAGAAATTGGGGTGAGTGTAGTGGTGTGTATTTAAGTTAATGAAAAGCATAAATGGAAAAGGAAAGCGCAGTCTGGGAGGAAAGGAGGAATGAAAGAAACATTTGTTTGTAATATTTTATGGCTTGTTTGGCAAAACCAAATTGAAAACAAACAATAAACAGGCGAGTCTATTCGCTCTTTCCACCTCTTACTATATCACCACTACTTACTTCTATCAATACCTCTACTAATACACCTATCAGCCCTACTAACAACCCCCTCCCCTTTTCTCTTAACCAAACCCCCACCCCACCGCACCCCCCCCCCATCCATCTATGCCCTCATTTAACAACTGAGAGACCACTAAATAGCTGCTGAACCTAGAAAATGGAGTTCTTTATTCACTTTCATTTTTCATTTTTTTCCCACCCCGCAAGCCCCCCCCCCCCCCCCCCCCCTGATAAACAGATAAACAATATCCCCCCCCCTTCGTAAACAATCACCCCCTTTTCCGACCTGCTGTCGAGTGCCTTCACTTTTCAATTCCCGTTCGGGGAAGTAATGTGAGCTAATAAAGAGTTAGTAGAAATAAAAGTGGGAGGCCCATAAATAACACACAAACACACACCACAAACACAAACAATCACATCATACAGCCTAAACAACCACTCAGCCTAACTGTCTATTGCTATGGAAGAAAAAATTACATTGACAGATGGAAAATTGTACAAACCGCTATATTAGTTTAATCTTTTCTTTCTCCAGCTGATCTTTCTTCTTTAAAAAAATCTGGTTTGGCTTCTTAACACGAAAAGTTATATCAATAAAATGATTCAATCAAGTAACCAGATATTTGGATTGGTGTTGAACACCTCTGAAAATGTCTCAAAAAGGCAAATTGCCTCCCAGCATCTTTTCGGTGTGGTGCTAATACATAACAAGCTAAGTTAATTACTTTGTTATTGTAATAAATTATTGATATTATTGTTAACTAAATTATTGTTGAATTATTATCAGGATGCAGTCTCGCATAATCGGGTTGCTCATAATAAGAAATTCTTAGTAGTAGTACTAGGCCATACAAGATTTTAATTACCATACTAGGTCATATATAACTTGTATGATTTCTTAATAGTCTTACAATGATCGTACAAAAAATCAAACTTAAAACCAAAGTTTTTTAGGCGCTTAATTACTGATACCAAAAAATCAATCAATGCAGTCATACTATGAGACAAAAAATAATACTAGGTCCAATATGATTTGTCTGAGTTCTTTGCCTTCTTATTAGTACGTATTCTTAGTGCAAAGATGATACGCAAATTTTTATATGATGCAACGCATTGGAAAAGTGAATAGTGAGTTTTGAGAACGATTCAGCCCAAAATTTGCATTAGCAGAGGTAATATGAAGCAAAAAATCAAAAATTCTTTCTGATCATACTGCGTCATATATGTTTATGACTTCTAAGTAGTCAAACAAAGAACTTTAAAGAATTTGAAACCATGTTAGAAATTACGGAATATGTGTACATACCGTTTACAGTGGGTTTAAAAACCTATTATAAAACGTCAATAAAGACAAAAAAGGAAAGAGGCTGTGTAATTTGCGTTTGCACATAAAGTTCTGACCCTGCATGTCCACAAGTGCGGCTTAAATGTCTAGCAAGTGACTAAGAGATAAAGATCTTTCAAAAAATCTCACGTATTGACCAAATAATTGATATATGAATAAAAAAAATGCTTCAAACTCAAATCACTTAAAGTTAATAATGCCACATTAGATGATAACCTGCCACTACTAACAGTATGAGACAAACAAGAAATCAAACAACAACAAACATTTAATCCAAAACTCAAGGTCTAATTTTTTGAATAAAAAAATAACAAAGTCAACATAGTTTTAAAAAAAACTTAAACAAAACAAATTAGTTTGCCTTCGACCAGAGGAAACATGGGATCAGTTAATGATGACACTACGTAACAAGTAGACAAAACAGAAGAGAGAAAAAGGCAAAATTAAAAAAAAAATCACATATGTTTTCTTGAAAACAAATAAATTCATATAAAGAAAACCGTTAGATATCTATTGAAATCTTTAAGTTTCTGTTCATTCCTATCAATATATGAATACTTCAATATATAAATATTTCGAGACCTTTGTTGATCCAGAATATGTAGTAAGTCAGCAAAAAACATCAACAACAAATTGAGATGGAAAACATTAAATTAAATTTTTCAATGAAACGACATGGAAGCCTTAAAATTCATATTCTAATCCACTAAAACAGGATATAATCAATTGTGAGTTTTGTAAACGCCAATAATTATGCATGTGGTCCGGACGAAAAGACTATGTAACGAGTACTTAGAAAAAGAACAAAAAAGTGATAAGGTCAAAAATGCATTTGCGTTTTTAGAAAACATGATTTTCAAAGTAATGAAAACATTAGCTATCAATTGAACAATTGAAATTTCCAAAAAGTTCGCTTACTTCGAAAAACAATTCTGAAAAAATCTGTATTTTTTCAGAATAAGTCTTACCCTGAAGAAAAACCAGTATCGGAACCATTATAACAATAAGCAATAAAAAATTGAGATATGTTCAACACGTCTTTCTTCAATACCAATAATTTGATATGCGATACGTAGTTTATGAGACTAAGTACCATGTAGAAAAAAATAAAAAGGAATATACAAATTTAGAGAAATCATTTAAAAATGTTTTTGAAACTATTTAAACCCAAAAACCTGAAAAACTTTAGCTGTCAACAGCAATCAGTTAAAGGGTTCCTTTTTTCTTCATAGGAGAATGCTATTCCATGCATTTATCCAGATTCTATAATTCGGTTTAAAAGAATGACAATTAATTGACAAAAAATCAAAATTAAACAAAATTTAAGTCTAAAAACCGGTATTGAGGCCGTTAAAAAAAGCGATGCACTGAAAATATTCGATATGGTCAATTGTGCTTTTATTCATCGCCAACTTGTAATTAAAAAGACTAGATGACCAGTAGACAAAAAGCACAAAAAAAAACACCGAACCACCTCAAATTCAAAAAAATTGTCTACTATTTTTCAAAGCATTTGATTTCAAAGTCGTAAAAAATTTTGATACCTATTAATTTTAGTACATAGGATTCTTTTCCAACACGACTGTTTAACAATTTTACATTTTTTAAAGCAAAATTGGCAAAAAAAATGCGTAAAACTTTGGAAAATGTTTACAATAAGAGCGAAAGTCAGCGAAATGTCTGCAGAACTTTAAACTTCGATAACTCTGCGAAAAAAACGAAATTAAAAGAAATAGTAATATATTCTGCGCTAAACGAGCTTTCTAATGGTACAACTTACAACCCTCTGCGATGAATATATCGATCGGCCAAAATTGATTGAACAAGTGAAAACGCGTACGAATATATAGATATCCCCCCTCCAATAAAGTGAGTCGGAACAATTAACGATTAAATCAATCAAGACCTAATTTTTTTTTAGCTCTGATCAATTAGCCTGCTTTTCTGATAATGTAATTTTTAAAGTAAAAACATATTTGTTTTAAACCATTTTTCAACATGATTGTTTGTTTTATTGAATCATTCAATTTAAATTCTTGTCAAACTTTATTAGGAACAACCCTCTGATAAGTTTTTTTTTTCAAAAAATACCACGGTTTAGTTAAGGGATAGCCAAATATTTGCAACGAAGATACTTTAGAATATCTTTTCTGCTAGTTTAAGAACCAAGACCTGACCAGAATAAGTAGTCTTTTGTTGTTTTTACCATTATTCTGTAACTGTCTCTCACTCTAAATTTCTTCAGAAACTATTGCTAAAATCTGTCAAACCAGAATATGGCTATATTCCTATCATGTCACATGCTATCCTGCCAGGAGAAAGCTTCAATATGAATATAATATTTCATTAATACTGTTAGACGCATTATAAAAACCGTGGATTTTATGGTCAGCCGATGTTACATTCTGAAAATGCTCTGAACAGACATGCCGAAGACTGTACCCGGTGCAACGCAAGTAAGCATAGGCGAGATTTCCGGAATCCCCACTGGAAGTTCCAGGAAACGATGCACTGGGTAGGCAAAATATACAGAGAATGGAAATTGTTTCTCGGACACTATAGGAACATAAAGCACTAAAGTATTTTTGCGTCATGATACGATCTTTTTGCTTTGTACTATTGGTCACACCAAACATAATGCGATTTGAATTAAGAAGCGTTATCGCAATCTTCCGTACATAGAAATATTTTTTTCTCGGTATCTTTATATGACAAAGTATATGACGTACCCCCATTCCTTTTTATACCCGTGCGAAGATATTGAACTCAACCAATTGAAAACACTCTCAACACAATCTTTAAATTAAAATGAATTGATATATTAAATTGAATTTATATTTTGTACAGCAATTTTGGAAGGTAACAAACATGTTGAATTTTTTGCCATAATTGTTAAAACCTAACCATAACCGGAAAGCTTATCTTGATGACTTTTCAAGACCATCATACTGTTAGAAATTTAAACTTGCAATATCATGATTTGAATGCTACGAGCAGTCAATATCTATTTACCTCCAAAAAAAACTTGAATTTTGCCGCGAGAAAAAAAAATTCTTCAGTTCTTCAGCTTAGAATGACAAAACGATCTAGTTAAAACATTAAACTGCAACTCTTCAAAGACTTTAATTTGCGTTTTTTTATTGTTGAGAAAAGAAAAAAAGTAAAACACTGTTCAAAAAAGGGTATTTATAAATTGGATTATTAGTTTATAGGATTATAGGATTATGACTTTTTGGAAAATATGTACATTCGGTTATTTGGACGCCAGGCGGGACCAACTCTATAATATCCCTAATGAAGTGAATAAGTGAGCTGGGTTGCAGCAGTTAGTTATAGTAGAACTAGTTAGTAATGGCACTGGTAATCGCAGGAATGGCAGTAACAGTTGTAGGGAAAGAGAGAGGAGAGAGGAAGAGAATAAAATGGGAGTAGGGTAATTTCGGGGGCATAAAATTAAGAGTGCGTGACAAATTAAACACCACGCTCCATTTGCCCCGTGAGGGGAGGCGAATCACAGCGAGACTGCTTTTGTTTAATCATTTGATACGGCGCACATTGTCTTTGATCTCGTTCAGCTGTTGCCGACGCCGCCGCCGACGACCGCCGTTTCCACCCCAACCCACCACCCTCCACGTCCCATTTACAATACTCCCTACAAATTTAGGGTTCGGCCAATGGGAGTAACAAAGTGAAGAGACACTTAAAATCGAGAGGGGGTGGTGCGTTCCTGGTGAAGTTACAAAGGTGATCTAATTAATGTAGAGTTGTTCAATGACGCGCCATTTGGTGGGAAACCGCCTGAATAATGAAAAGTCTGACAAAAATTAAAGGTTCCGGTTTCGTCGCCGTACTTATGAAAACAAACGAAAGCTACGGCCAAACGCTTCGGCGCTTCAGTTTTCCTTTACTATGTAAAAACTTGAAATTATCTTTTTAGTTCAATATTTAATCATTAAGATAAATATTTTTTCAGTGATCTATCGAATGGTTTTGAAAAAGATGTGAAGAATTCTATAACAATAAGAAAAATTTAATGAGAGCTGGGAAATGTGCTTTGAATAAATACCCGGTACTGCGAAGAGCTTTTTTTAGATCGGTAAGGGACCCCTAAAAAATTCTTCAAAACTGGTAGGCCTAAAATTTATCACAGAAGACATCGGTGATTTTATCTTTTTCTAATATGAAAATGATCTTAATACACAACCAATTCATTATTAAAAACAATTCAGGCTGAATATTTTTAGGGATGAAACTTATCGTCATTTTTACCAATTGATATCTTTGGCTGAGATATACAAAAGTAGTACCAAAGAACAAAACTTTTTAAAAACTGCATCCATTCTCGAGAAATATTTATTTTAAATTTTTTGTTTGTCGACAGAAAACTCTAAAGCAAAAGTCTTTAAAACTTTTACAATTTTGCGGCCTCTCACACCTTGTATGCACATTTTTGAGCATTTCAAAAGCTTTCGTTTAGGAGAGATTTTTGAAAACAATAATTTCATCATGAAATGTCAAAGAGACGAATCTTTTTATATTTCTCGAAAGTCGTAGCATAAATCTCCTTAAAAGACAATTAATTAACTTTTTGATACTTTTGCTGCTTGTGAAACACTTGCAACATATTATTCTGACTACTTCAGGCTGGCTCTCTTCTCCACTCAACCTATTCAATCCACGTCTAAGGAAAAACTGCTGGGCAAACATCCTTAAAATTGGTACATAACTTCAAATAACGGAATCAAAATTAAGCTTACAAAATACCAATGCCCTTGTTTAGATGCAATTTCATCATACTTTGCTGTATTTAATTTTTGTTACAAGGTTTAGTGCTGACTAATATACGTAGAACACCTTTCTTTTCTTATAAAAAGCAATGAAGTTAACCTAAGAAACGAATAGCAAATCGAGAACTTTATCGCAAGCTACGCCATGAGAAAATTGCAGTCAGGATTTAGTCAAAGCTTTTTGAGCAACATTTTAGTAATTTAGTAATTCAGGTATTTAGAATTAATTTAAGGGAAGTTTGTTCCAATGGAAATTTTTCCAACTGAGCAAACGTGCCTTCACTCAGTACTAAACACTTAAAATTTTGCTTAAAAAGCTTCGACTAATTCCAAACAGCAATTATTTCATGACGTAACATGCGATAAAGTTTTCGATTTGCTATTCGTTTCTTAGGGGAACTTCCTTGCTCTTTATAAGAAATCAAAGGTGTTCGGCATAAATTAGTCTGCATCAAACCTGCATCAAACCTGCACAAAAACTAAATAAATCAAAAAATTTGAGGAGGTGGCAAATAAACAAGAACTGTGGTTTTTTGTGAGCCTAACGCTCTTTGTGATATAATATGAGATAGAAAAGAAAAGACAAAAGTAAAAGTTTTTTTTGGAAAAAAAAATTAATTAACTTTATATTTCGAAAACTATACGAAAAGTTTTACTTTGCCAGAATGTCGCATCAAAATTCATCAAAGAGTCTTGAGTTCATGATGCTAGCCGTGAATCATTAAAAACTGTTATGGCTTCAAGGATATTTAAAGGGTCGTAATGTTAAATGTTCAATGGTCGTTATGATCATGTGTTTGTATGTTTTGTCAAATCTCCTGAGTTATGAATATAGTTGTAGAGACTAATAGATATAATTGCTTTTGCCCGTTCGTCACTTATACGCTTCCTCTGATATCCTTCACAAAAAAGTGATAGGTGGGAATGCTTCCTGAGCAATTCTTTTTTTCATTGCGTATGCTTGTTTGTTCTGTGGGTTTCTGAACCATGAACAAGGTCATGAAAACCAGCCAACGCTCATTAAAATTCTCAAGTTCTTAAAGCTTAATATAAAAATGGAGTTTTTGGAAGCAAGCTATTCAAATCGGAAAAAGCTTTAATGAAGTTATACAAAATCAAAAAAACTCATTGGAAACGGTACATTTGAATAAATCAAAAGTACGAACTATATATTCTAAAAATTATGTATTCTAAAAACATGAACAAACAAAATTTAAGTACATAAAAAGTTTATCAATTAATTCCTTAGTTGCAAGGAGGTGGATATTCTTTGGGGTAGTTGCGCAATGACTAAAAATATGGTTAACAACCTCCACCAATTAAAGCCGCCTCCAATATACTTTTGTAGTCTTTAGGATAGATGTAAAAAGTTGTCGTTTCACCAAGTTCGATTTACTTGATTGAAAAGAGATTCAATACAATATACGAAAGAGATCATGCAGAGATTTGTATTGTCTCTTAAACAGTACTGACTGGTATAGCTAATTAGAAACCTCAACTATTATCTCAACAGCTGAAATTAACAGATTTAAAATGTAAAATGACGCTAAAACATGGCTTAGATAATCTTAATGCTACTGTACTGTTATTATCCCGATCAGCTTGCAAAAAACTATTGGAATTGTGTAACAAAAACAAACAAAAGATTCAGTAAACTGAAGTTGTCACACGTTAAACTCCAAATAAAACCACTTTTCTGTTATGCTAGTGATTATCAAAGTTCAATAACAGAATGACATGAGTAAAAAATCTCAAAGCCAAGCTATTAGAGGAAGTTTTATTCTTACTAGAAATCTACATCCAAAATCAAAGTGATTGTCTGCAGATAAAAGGTGTGTAGTCTGCAGATAAAATTTTAACTTGTAGACAAAAATAAACGTGAGTGTTTTAAAAAAACTCAAAAAAGCAAAAAACTCAAAAACAGAATGAAACTAAATTTCAGCATATTTTAAAAATGTTTCTATTGCCCGTTGTGAACGTAGTTATATATGTTTTTTTGAAATGAAAATTCGGATTTAAGAATAAAAAAAATGAAAAATCATCAAAGTATTAAAACTGTCTGCTCTTCAATCGCACGATTGTACATCTAGCCAAAAGAACAAAAGTATGCGATGTTCTTGGCCTGCAGCACGGCGTATGACCTGATTTATTACAATTGTCTTTAGCTCACTGGTTTTCAGAGACAAGGAATTAGGTCAATAGAATTAACTATTATCAATGAAAATCGTCAACGCTAATAAAGTTCAACATTGAGCTATAAATTGCGAAAACGAAATATTGAGATGGGGAAAAAATTCTTACGCCCAAATTGTAATCGACAATGATGAATGCACGCTCAAGTGTATGAAAAATTTTGCTGACTGTCTGCAAGTGCACGCCGAAGAGCCCCATAAAATTTCTTAATCAACACATATAGTTTTTAAAACTTTTTGTGGATTTTCTCTCGATTTTAAATCAAAGAAATTGAGCAGAATTATTTGACTAAAAGAGATTACCACTTGAATTCATCCCTAGTGATTTTTTAAGACTTAACTCTGCCCTTTTGTCGGAAAGTCTAAAAAATTTTTTGCTTTCTAAAAAGACTGGGATAGTTGGTTTGGCCCCGTATTTTCGTGTGTTCGTTTAGGCGACTGTCTTTGATTCTTCAAGCAGTCAAAAACATAAAATGCTCAAGTAGAGAAAAAGTTTCTGATTGTCAACCTAGCACAAAGTTTTTGGGGTATCAGTTAGTAGACCGAATTTGGATGCTTAATTAGCCAAATTCCATTAGGCTCTCAATCAGCCGAATGTGTGGTTTTCATTAAGCCGAATAAATTTGAACTCACAGTTAGCGCAACACTTCTGGGTGCTCAAGTTGCTTGTAAAATGTTCGATGAATTGGCGATTAACTGGCAGTTTTTCGCCCCATTTAGCCGTGTTTCTTCAGGCAATCAGCTAGCTGAGTAAACTTGGGCGCTCGACTAGCCTAATAATTTAGCGTGTTCAGTCAGATAAAGCCAGAAGAGACTATGGCCGCTCTGTTAAAATTTGTTCAATTAGCCGAAAAGTTTTAGTGAGTTCTAATAGTTGATTATTTTGAGTTTCGTTTGCTCTTTGTCGGTGTCAACTCCCTCAGTGGAACAAAGCAAATAGTTTGAACCGCAATCAAGTGGTCTGGATTGAAAAGCAAAGTCTTGATTGAAGCGCATTCAAAAACCAAATAGCTAGAACCGCAATCCAATGCGCTAAATAATATTTTTCAGTTCTAATCATGAAAACAATCAACATCGCGGTCAGAGGAAAAGATGGTTTTGGGACGTAATCAAACTCAAGAACAAAAAAACTAAACACTCTACTATCCTGGCGACTAGCTCCCGGCATTTCTGCCGCAACGTCAAAGGATCGCTTTTAGAAAGTAAGCAAAGGACCAGGAGGTTGTCAACAACTACACGGAAATCTTATCCACCATTCTCTTGTGAGTTATTGTCCCAATTAATTGTATGTTTTTATAGTTCCCACGTTACATGTCCATTTTACTCCAATAATAAGTTAGTCCAAAAAACATAATTCAGCAAAAACAAAAAGCTCGCACATTTATGGCGGCAATTTTCTTGAAGAATTCCGCTCTCGAACGATCGCTTGCAAGGCTATAGCTTGGTTATATGTGCAAGGCTATAGCTTGGCACTGTTTCTTCGCAAAAAAACTAGGCATGCCTGCGAACTCACCTCAGAACTTTGCAACTTTAACGAAACTTTGATTGTGTTTTCTTAAGTTAATATGAGATAATGTTTACGTGACGTTTAAAGGTGTACTTTATAATGGAATTATCAATTCAAAAAGGTTCAGGAACCAGAAATGCATGAAATAGACACAACTAAAGCGAGATCTAAAGGAGAACTGAACGTAAAGGAGTTTTACGGAGGCATAAAGAAAGCCGCCAAAACGCTGCACCAAAATATCGCCAGGAACCCATAGTAAGCAAAACCAACTAGAGTCCGTCCACAGCAAAATCATAGAAGAATCAAATCATCTAGGAAGCTGCACAACATGGAAATAACGTACAAATAAATGAAGCTGTTAATTTTGCTCAAAGAAGCTGTAGAAACATCGAGGGCGCACGGAAGAATCGAGTCCCTCAAATAAACCGGAGCACGGGCAAAAATGCAAAAAACAAGTTAGAGGCTCAAAGACAATTTTGATTACCTCAAGTGAAGGGACCAGATGGCAACTGAAGCAAAAAATGAACAGAAAACAAAACTTGAGTCTTGCGTAACAAAAGCATCATAAAAAGTGGACAAAGTCACGAAACAACTAAGAAGAAGCTGTATGACGCCAATGCGAAAGAGATTGCTGCGATGAAGTCCTCAAAAAAAAGTACAGCTAATGACCTCAACGAACAACCAGATTCAAATTTTGTCAACAATTTTGAGGATGTGTATTATTGAGTTAGTAATGCTAACAGCGAGAGCACAAGATAATAAAATTTTCTGCAGAAGAGTAGAATCGCTTCAGCGCTTTCAATCTATTTATTAGACACTAGTTAGTTCTGAAGACCATCTGCCCAGCGAAATTTTGCCTCTTAATTACCTGCAAAACCTGCTCCAATCTCGAACATAGTTGACCAATATTGGACTGTGGTCGACCGACATTTGGTATGTAAAGTTTTTGTGAGAGGTTCAATGATCAGATTCGAGCAAATATTAACAAATACTGTTTGGCATTAAGCTTGAGAAAATAACTCACGAACGATCGTCAAACAATTAACTTTATTACACAAAAAGCCGCTAAAACTTTTCAAGACACATCGTGATTCGTTGATTAAAGTCATCATCGACAAAATCAATTGAGACTTCGCCTCAACCTGAGTTCTTTCAACAAAACAATCAAAAATACCGACCGTTTTCTCGGGATCTCTTCAAAACTGGTTTATTAGCACAGAAGAAGGAACTTTGTTCCATCTGCATAATTTTTGAGTAGAGGAATCAAATTTCAACTTTCCATGCATTCGCAATCGTTCTCAGTTGAGCAAGTCTTAAACGTCGAGGGAAAAAAGTAAACAAAAAGTACTGAATTGCACCATTTTTGCAGCTCATTGACCCCCAATGCATTTGATCAGATCAACCAGGTGATTGAAGCGCTTGGTTGAAGCAGACTATCATCACAGACATTCTATTATACTAGATAGCTGTCATTGGAAAGCTGAGATTTTTTGTGGAGAAGAATAGAGAAAACCATGTCAAAGGTGTTAAATTTTCACGAGCCTCTCAACCACCAATTTCCCGATAGTGAGTTTTTGAGCTCAATACATCACATTTGTTTTTTATCGAGTAAACGTAGATAAAATGAAGTTAATCCAATGATGGCCAATATAACATTCCAGCTTCTGTCTATTGATAATCTTCTCTTCTAATCTCCAATTTAGGGATAGATCTAGTTGGCCCTCTCTTTTTTACACAAGTCTTGGCATAAACCGATCGATTGAGGAGGTGCTTCAAGAACATTTCTTTGAGGTTGAAACAATTGACGAAGAAATGACCATCAGAATTTTACGCCAGAGCCAGTTTTTTACGCGTTGAAGACCAGTACGGTGCTTGCATTAGTAGGAGGTGAACACTTTGTGCTCGCACAGAAATCTTTTTGTCAGAGCAAAGTCACATTCACACTCAGTTTGAAAGCGACAGTCGGCTAAAAATGTGCCTGCCCTGAATCCCGGCATTAAATGGTCAACAGCCGCTCTAGATGCGCTTATGACTAGGGATTTGGCATGACTTGACAATTATTAATGTGCGCAAGATATTTTCCGTTGATACACCTTGAAAAATATTTGGTTACCCAATCCGATCGGCTGTGAGTTTTATTGTTGTTTCTGTTGCACACCAGATTCTGGCTCAAGAATCAGTATAAAATGTAAAAGCAAATAACAAAGGTATGCGGGAAATGTGAGCAATATGTGACCAAAATGTGAGCGAATACGTTTTTGCATTGAATGCGTAATTAAACCACCACCCACGACTCAGTTAGAAAAGCGGTGACTGTAAATTCTACTCTTACAGTCTGCTTACCCATGGAGAAACAAATCTTCTCTGAAGTTTTTTCTCATTGGCATAACTACTCAATGTTTCCTTGTGCTTTGTAAAGGTGAATCTCTATTTACTATTTGAGTTTTTCTTTTCAATAACCAAACGCCACAAAAAAGTTTTTTTTTTGCCATTTGCATTAACCAAATTTATCTTCATAATGTTAATTAAAATAGATGAATATTCGAAAAAACAACATCTATTTGAAAAAAGCTCAAAAAACTTTTTAGTTTAGATTAGAAACAGTTTTTTAATTTAATTGTTTGTGCAACCCTTCAATCATTTTTTTGTTTAAGCAGCTAGTTTATCGTTCATTTTTAGATCAACGGTAAAAGCTGGTATCAAATCTACTCATTGTATACACTATGATGGCATCCAAGTAGCCTAATTGACTGTACAGCAACAAACAAATCAGATTACATATTAGAACTTTTATATGCCATATTTGCAAAATACAAAGTAACAAAATGATGTTGTTCATACATAAGATCTTTCTCTTTGCTGGAGTTAAAATTTCATATTAAATTTACATACACTTTAACTTTATTCACTTGCGCAAATGAAACCTGAAATTATTCTCGTTACTTCAAAATCTTAATGGGCTTTGTTCTCATTTCTACTCTCAAGTATTGTATAATATTAGTTTTTGCTATAGCAGAAAGATTGGACCCAATTATCAACATTAATATCTATCTCCCCTTAATTAAAATCAAAAACGTACTGCTGTTCTTATCTATTACATGAAGAGTTCCCTTCTGATAAAATATATTTAAAAATTTCACCATCATAATAATCAAGAAACTTTTTTCAAGTCCAAAATCTTTTGCAAGTTAAAAATGCAGCATCTTGAATGTTTGGATGAGGGAAATATCCGCTAATTCGACGTATTTTCTTTTTGTCCAGCTATATGACGCATCGGAATCTTCTACATTACTTCATATCGAATCACAGTAACTAAATCACATTTATGAGCTTTCTCTTATTTTCCAATTTAACTTAAAGTACAGGTATAAAATTTTTAGAGGTTTTCATGTTTTGTTGTTTTCAATCTGTAAAAATCACCATTATTATACGCGAACTAGTCTTCTCTCCGACTACTCATTCATTTTTGAAAATGATTAACTTGAGCTTGAAGCACCATACAGAATTCTATATCAAGTTTAGATTTGAGGTACAATATTGACTTTGTCTTCCAACTCTGAAATTCATTTTATGTTTTCCACTGGTTTTGAACATTAATCAAGTATACCATCGTTTATAATGTTATCTATTATAAAATTAAAAAAAAAACAAGTCAAAAACGATTTTGAAAATCATTTCAGTTTGCGTAAAGATTTGTCTTTTAAACGAAAGTATAAATGGAAATTAAAATGCGAATCTGGAAAAAAATTTTGAAAACTTTTCAAGCATGAGTTTATGCTTTTCTTTTTTATCACGTCTCTCATAGACAGTCTGTTTTGATATTAGATTAAAAACATTGGATATTCATTGATTCAGGTTTGAGCGAGTTGTTACGCTAGTAGTAAATTGGAATGGTTGATGATAATGCAATGAAGCCACATGATCTATTATCATTGAGACAGCAGTGGAGATTCAAGTTTAAGAAAACAAGCAGAATAGGCGTCTTCATTTTTCTTAATACTAATTGTTACTGAGTAAAGCGAGATAATATTAGCCAATCAGATTCGAGTATTTAAATTGCGTATAAAATTGCGTCCAATTTACGTACAAAGCTCGGAAAAAGTGCAAATAACATAATTTCAAGTAAATCTAATCATAAGACCTATCAAATAAGACATGATTCGGCTCGATAATTTTCGGGTTTTTGGATTCATTGGTACAAAATGGTGATTGGCATTGAACTGATTCGTTATCAGACAAAATACCGGCCAAAAGAGCATCAAAAATTGCCGTCTAAAAAACCACTTAATGCTAGCTTCGATGAGTTAACACGTTGATATGTTCGCCGTAATCTTAATACGTACTAATGCTTACACGTGTTGCTAAAGCCTATACGTGTTGCCGATATTACAATTAGTTATTGATCTTTGCTTAAAGAAATACGTTACTTGAGTTGAAGTTATCAAAACGAAAGAGTGTTTTACACCTTTATATTTGATGCCGCGCCCTAAGCGGAATCCTGGGATTTTTGCCGAATAGTTGTGTGAACTCTATCAAATACCTTTGTCCCCGAGTATAGGGTTTAATTGAGTCCATCATTCGAGACCTGACTTTTGAATCGTTCGCACGGCTTTTAATGGCGCTTAAATATTATTATGACTTCAAGTATTTAATTTATGAATTTTTTATTTTACCATTCAATGAGGGATCGCGTCGGACATGGATCGAAACGAACCGGATGTTCTAAAAAGGTGTTCAGCCAAAGATTGGGGCTCTAAATCTGATACATGAGAGCAATGACTTGATGACGCCAATGCCCATCTCATACACCCGATTTTGCTACTGAACTCCTATAACGTATCCATCAACGACCGCAACTTTTTTCTGACAAAAAACTTTGGAATTGGGCCAGATGGCGATGTGTGACCTATTCAAGCAGTTGCCCAACAGAGACAAAAAACAATCCGCAAAACTGCAAGACAGAACCTCTAAATACTGTTTTGGAATATAATAATGCGATATAATTATATTCAATTTAGACGGCAAACTCCAACCCCTAATTTGCCTAACTCTTCAATCAAATAAATTGGGCTATCAAAAAATTAACAGTATCAGATCACAAAATTAAGAATTCCGTGTCTTTCGACACGGAAATCTTGATTTAGGAATTCCGTTATTTTCGAAACGGAAATCTTAAGAATTCCGTGTTTTTCAACACGGAAATCTTAAATTAAGTATTCCGTAATTTCCGACTCGGAAATCTTAAGAATTCCGTGATTTTCAACACGGAAGTCTTAAATCAAGAGTTCCGCGATTCTAAACGCGGAAATCTTAAGAATTCCGCTATTTGAATAACCGGCCACCATCAAACCCCGAATAAACATAATTTTTGAGACGAAAAAACATCGCTTTTGAAAATTTTTGGTCGAATTGTCGAAAATTTGTAAAAAGTGATCAAAACGTTTTGTATATCAATAATTTACCTCTGATATAGAGAAAATAGAGAAAACATTATGCTAAATTGTTCAATTTTCTAAAAAATTTGGTCAATTTTGATGCAATTCTAAAAACTTTAGAAAATCAAAACCGAATATTGATAAACCATACTTTCAAATTTAAAACCGTTCAATTAACTACATTACCGTTCCGTAATCACGGATTTGCAGAAAAATTGACCGAAATTTTGAAAAAATTGAACAAAGACATAAAATTTTGACAAATTCGTCAAAATTATTATTTTCAATCGAAGATTCGTTAATTGAGTGAAAATCAATACAGAGAAAAGGTGTGAAAAAATTCACAACCTCTGGCCCATAAAAAAATGATGTTATCATATTCTTTCCGTATCTCGTTTTCGTACCGTACCGTCCGCTTCTTTTTCGTTCCTTAACTTCGCCATTCACAATTTCCGTTTATTTTTCATCAACGTCGCTCTCCCAAAATTTCGTTTCCATATCCGATCGTTCCATTTTTTTTCTTGCCCTCACAGTTGGGTTTCTCCGCCTAATTATTTCCTCGATGTAGTATGTTGTCATATATGATGAAGTATGTTGTGTTTTTGTTGCAGTATGTTGATTATGCTAGTATGCTGGTTGGTTGTTTGGGTCTTGTTGCATTCTAGGGTGTGACTTAAGTTTGTTCTAGAGTTACGGCTAGTTGGTTCCTGGACTTTTTCAACTTTACTAATTTACTAGCCCCCTGTTATAGTATATTGATTTTTGCTGCTGTATGTTTGCGTGTAACTGTATGATTGTTAGTTGGTTTGGTCTTTTGCCTTCTAGGTTGTGACTTAAGTTTATACTGGAGTTACGGCTAGATTGTTTCTTAAATTTTCCAGCTTTCATAGACCACAAAAGCTCTGCATATTACTTGACTTGTGCTGTAGTTTGTTTAATATTGTTGGTATGCTGATCGGTTGTTTAGGTTTGAATATTTCTAGGGTGTGACTTAAGTTTATTGTGGAGTTACGGTTAGTAAATTTCTTGCTCTTTTCATCCTTTTATTATACTACTTTTCGCCGTAAATTAGTTTGTTTTTTCATACGTTAAGCACCAAAATGGCTTGTGCTAGTTTGTCTGTTGCAGTAGCATCTCTCCTCCTTCCTAGGGTGTAACTTAAGTTTGTTTTGGAGTTAAGGTTAGTTTGTTTGGTTTAGTTTGTTGCTGTGGTCTGCTAGCATAGTACTTCCCGGCGTTCCCGCTCGCTGCTTAATCGTCCCCGCCTGTTATTTCCCGTCTTTTCGTTTCGTTGCGGGCTAATCGTTCAACGGCTCCGTCCTGTTAGTCTCGTTTCCCGTTTTTTCATGCGTCGCTTGTTCCGCGTTTCCGTCCCGTCCCTTGCGTCGCCCGTTTCCTACCCGCGTTTTCGCCCGTTCCTTTCCGTTTCCCGTTTCGTTGTGCGCCGTTCTCTTGTCCTTCCCGCCCCGACCGCTTCGTTTCCCGTTTCGTCGTGCTTCGTCTACCCAGTCTTTTTCGCCGGTTGCCTGTTTTCTTGTTTAGTCTCAAGTTGCTTACAAGCACGTTAGACGCCCTCTCCACTTTGTTACTCACTTTTGCCGAGTAATTCGTTACTCGGTAACATCTTCCCTGCTCTTCGACGTCTTGTCTATTAAGTCGTTGTCATTTGGGTTCGGTATTACCCACGCTACACGTGTTCGTTTGGAAGTTACTTTCATTGCATTGAGAAATTAGCAATTTCAATATCATGGCTGAACAGCAAGAGAAATTGAAAAAGCTCTTTAATGCAAGATCTAATCTAGAATCTGGGTTACGTAACATCCATAAGGACATCACAGATGCTATAGATCGTCAAGACAGGAAAGTTAAAGTTGAACGCTTGATTTCTAAGCTGAACGTTGTTTTCAGTAAAATGGTGCAGAAGAATGAAGAACTATTTGACTTGGCCAATAAAGCGGAGAACCCAGACTCAATTAACTCTGTCCTTGAGCAATGGTTGGATGATGTAACTAAGAACAATGATAAATTCTTGCTCGCGGCTAGAAGCTATATTGCCACAGTTGCTGACCGAGACACCGTATGGGCACTCTAGGGGAAGTTCACGCCGAACAACATCATCAATGTCTAGCCAGCGTAAACATAACTTTCTCATGGCAAAACTAAAACGCGAAAAGGCCGAGAAACAAGAACAAGCTGCCATGCGCCTCGCTAAACAAAATCACGAAATTGCCATGAGAAAAAAGGAGCTTGAAATACAAATGGAGCAGATGGCACTTCAAGAATTGGAGGAAGACCAGCGCCAGCGTGTTGCCGCAGCTAAATTAGATGAGGTTGAATTAATGGATAATCGTTCATTGTTTAGTCACCACTCAAGTCAATTGAATTTCCTTAAAGACAGGGGATCAGATAGAAATGAGGGACTTGTTCTGGATTTGGTAAATTCTTTTCCAGCAGGTAATTCATTGACTGCTGCATGTGAGTTGAACTTTTTTCGTCCTGGTTCGGCAACCGCTGACTTTCCTGTTAAATATACTGCCCCTAGTAATCCTCAAGAAAACAGAAGCAATCTTGCCGATAACTTAAATCATCTTGAAGTGTTTTCTCAGTACACACGGCCAGGAGTTGCAATTCCTGTTGCCCAGCAAGAAGCGTTGTATCGGGAATATCTTCAGGCTCAACTGCAGCAATCACTGAGTGAGCAAAGGGTTGAGCAGGCACACAATCAGGAAGTGGTAAGGTGAACCCAGTGAACCAAGTACCAGTCGACGTACAAAATGTCGCATTTCCACCACTTCAGCCACCTATGCAACCTCCCCGGCCGCCGACAACCGGTATCGCACCAACGAACTCCTTTTTTGTACCTGTTTTTTCAACCGACCCACAAGTAAATAAATTCTTGCGCCCGAAAAGCTCCAGTGTGCCTGGTCAATTACATATGTCGATGCCTCTTTCTCCGCAACTACTGAATCCATCTCAAAGTAACATTCCATACCAAACACAAGTCCCTATTGCCTATTCCCTGCTTAATGTCCCTCCACCTCTAAACCCACTCGTGAACCAGCCACCCGTAATCCCGCCTCAACAATTTTTTAATCCTCAGCCTCCCGTGATTCCGTCGCCCATTCCAGCGAGCACAGCAACCTACTTACCCGTCCCCAACATTCCACAACAAAACATTGTCCATTCACCTCAATCTCTACTGGTACCGAGTCCTACCGCACCGAAGCTTCCTCTTAACCCTAACCCCAATTTAAATCTGTGGCGTATTCCTCAGAATACTCCCCCAAACGTAAACCAGGCGAAAATTAATGCAACTGTCTTCAACAACGTTCAACCGAACCTACCCCCGAGCACAGCTAACCCGGTCATCAGCCTTCCCATCTTGCCATTGAAAGTACAACAAAATCCTAATAGCAACCACGCAGAAAATTGAAGCATCCCTGTTAACCCCTTTAGTACAACTACTAACGCGCCACCTTTTGTCACGCCGGTTATACATCCAACATACGGGCATACTGCTCCGATACCATTGTGCTGGGGTGGTCCACCGCATCCCACGCCTCCAGTGCCAACATCTGAAAATTCAAGCTTGATCAAGGCATTCACTGACGCCTTAACTGGCAAAAGGAATGATCCGCTACCCGAATGGAAGTTGTCCCAATACAATGGGGATCCCTTACAGTGGCACGAATGGTTTGGTCAATTTAAAAGTGCAATTGATTCTCAGTCCCTAACTGATGATGTGAAATTGACATACCTTAAGACCCTCGTAACTGGTAAAACTAAAACAGCTATAGCTGAGTTCGCTTACTGCGGCGCAATGTACAAAGACGCACTGAGGACCTTAGAACGTAAATTTGGCCAACCACAGGCGGTCGTAAGTGCCCATTTGGACAAACTCAGCAGCTTTCCACCATTGAAGATGCACAATAGCGACAACATCATTAACTTTTCAGGGTGCATTTCAAGTCTTGTCGGGGTATTTAAATCGCTCTCATACGATTCAGATTTAAAGAGTGCTGCGCTTCTCAACACCGCCGTACAGAAGCTTCCACCCAATATGAAGGAATCGTGGTCACTTTTCACGGTCAAAAAGCATTGGGTGAAACCTACTCTTCTGGATTTCAACGACTGGTTAAAAGAAAAGGCCGAAGCGCACAATTTAATGAAGAATACCGCATTTAAAGCAAGGACTGAGGATACCAACAACTCAGTAACAAGATCAAAAAATGCTTCAAAGGCATTTGCTGCAAATACGCAACACAAGAGTAACATTAAACCGCAACAGAGTTCTCCGTCAACGTCAGTCTTTAGTTGCATTGTATGCAAAGGCAGCCACCGGCTGTGGGAATGCAGTGTCTTTAAGGAAAAGACCCCCACGCAGAGAGCCAAGGTCGAGGCTGAAGCAAAGCTCTGTTTCTCGTTTGCGTGATAAACACATGTTTAGGCAATGCCCAAGTCCCCGTAAGTGTAAGAAAGACGGTTGCAACAGCTCCCATAACACCTTACTTCACGGAGCGGAAAGTGTTTTTCCAGCTAAACCCTCTACAAACAACAACATCAATACTTCGAAGTCGAACATAGGTACTAGTAGGTCATCTACCGGTCAACAGCAACCAAGCAAAACAACCACTTTGTCTTCCGTGACGGATGTCAAAGGCCTCCTTCAGGTCACGGAACTGAAACTTACTAATTCTTCTGGTACTAGTACTACGGCGTTGGTTTTATGCGATACCGCTTGCAGTAACTCTTGGATGTCCGATAGTCTCGGAGCCAGACTCGGTTTGCAGGGTACCGCATTAAAACTGACCGTCAATGGTATAAACAAAGAAGAACTCATCGACACAAAGGTGTTTCAATTGACTGTGACACCTCATAAAGATCTTGACTTCGAAGCATTCACTGTGCGTCCCTATGTGAGGGAAACACTAAACGTAGGTTCCGACATCATTGACGTTAAGTCCATGCAAGAAACTTACCCACATCTAGCCGTCCTAGATCCAGTAAAGTATAGCTATGGGAACATTGAGATGATACCTGGACAGGATGTCTACCATGCCATCCGCCCGTTAGAGTACTTTGCAGCCGACGAAAAGTGCTCACCGTACGCTGTTCGCTTGCCCATAGGATGGGTTTTAAGCGGCCCACTTCCGTCAAGTTCAAGTTTGGTCTCAACGTGTTTCAAAGCCAATGTCGAAAAGGATTATGAAATAGCTTGCCAGGTTAAGTCTTGGTATGACATGGAGTCAAACGGCGCGTACAAGCAGGTTGACCCACGATCCACAGCGGATGCTCGCGCGCAGGAAAAAATTGAAACAACAACTATTCATAACGGCCAAACATACGATGTCGGTATGCTATGGGCTGATGACTGACAACCTCCAGCTCCCGAATAACTACTTTTTGTCACTGGTACAACTCAAGTCTCTCGAAAAGCGGCTCTCAAGAGATACATCTGTAAAATAAAATTATGCTAATACCATCCGTGAAGACTTGGAAAAAGGTTACTTAATTACAGTCCATGATGCTCACAAGGTCGAGCAACGGTCGGATAAAGAGTGGTACCTACCACATCATCCCGTAAACAACCCGAACAAACCGGGTAAAGTGCGTAGAATATTAAATGGTGCAGCAAAGTTCCACGGTATAAAAGTTCCACTTTGAATAAATCTTTGCTCACTGGCCCCGACCTGCTCCAAAACCTAATCCACACACTACTTAGGTTCCGTCAACATCAATTCGCGGTGTCCGCAGATATCGAGGGCATGTTCCTCCAAGTGGGTGTCCCTGACTTTGACCAGCCATCATTGCGTTTTTTGTGGCGGGAGGACCCCACAACAAATGTTGTAATGTATCAATACACGGGTCATATACTTGGGGCTAAAGACTCGCGCACATGCGCTAACTATGCATTGCAACGCACGGCACGAGATAATGTCAGTCAGTACCCGGAAGCAGCCAAAGCCGTCCTAGAAAACTTCTACATGGACGATTACTTGGATTCGGTGGAGTCACCTGAGAGGGCTCTCAAAAGATCGAAGGAGTTGGTGCATCTTCTCCATCTAGGTGGGTTCACGGAGCGGAAAGCATAACACCTTACTTCACGGAGCGGAAAGTGTTTTTTCAGCTAATACCTCTACAAACAACAACATCAATACTTCGAAGTCGAACACAGGTACGAGTAGGCCATCTACCGGTCAACAGCAACCAAGCAAAACAACCACTTTGTCTTCCGTGACGGATGTTAAAGGCCTCCTTCAGGTCACGGAACTGAAACTTACTAATTCTTCTGGTACTAGTACTACGGCGTTGGTTTTATGCGATACCGCTTGCAGTAACTCTTGGGTGTCCGATAGTCTCGCAGCCAGACTCGGTTTGCAGGGTACCGCATTAAAACTGACCGTCAAGGGTATAAACAAAGAAGAACTCATCGACACAAAGGTGTTTCAATTGACTGTGACACCTCATAAAGATCTTGACTTCGAAGCATTCCCTGTGCGTCCCTATGTGAGGGAAACACTAAACGTAGGTTCCGACATCATTGACGTTAAGTCAATGCAAGAAACTTACCCACATCTAGCCGTCCTAGATCCAGTAAAGTATAGCTATGGGAACATTGAGATGATACCTGGACAGGATGTCTACCATGCCATCCGCCCGTTAGAGTACTTTGCAGCCGACGAAAAGTGCTCACCGTTCGCTGTTCGCTTGCCCATAGGATGGGTTTTAAGCGGCCCACTTCCGTCAAGTTCAAGTTTGGTCTCAACGTGTTTCAAAGCCAATGTCGAAAAGGACTATGAAATAGCTTGCCAGGTTAAGTCTTGGTATGACATGGAGTCGTACGGCGCGTACAAGCAGGTTGACCCACGATCCACTGCGGATGCTCGCGCGCAGGAAATAATTGAAACAATAACTATTCATAACGGCCAAAGATACGATGTCGGTATGCTATGGGCTGATGACTGACAACCTCTAGCTCCCGAATAACTACTTTTTGTCACTGGTACAACTCAAGTCTCTCGAAAAGCGGCTCTCAAGAGATACATCTGTAAAATAAAATTATGCTAATACCATCCGTGAAGACTTGGAAAAAGGTTACTTAATTACAGTCCATGATGCTCACAAGGTCGAGCAACGGTCGGATAAAGAGTGGTACCTACCACATCATCCCGTAAACAACCCGAACAAACCGGGTTAAGTGCGTAGAATATTAAATGGTGCAGCAAAGTTCCACGGTATAAAAGTTCCACTTTGAATAAATCTTTGCTCACTGGCCCCGACCTGCTCCAAAAACCTAATCCACACACTAAATAGGTTCCGTCAACATCAATTCGCTGTGTCCGCAGATATCGAGGGCATGTTCCCCCAAGTGGGTGTCCCTGACTGTGACCAGCCATCATTGCGTTTTTTGTGGCGGGAGGACTCCACAACAAATGTTGTAATGTATCAATACACGGGTCATATATTTGGGGCTAAAGACTCGCGCACATGCGCTAACTATGCATTGCTACGCACGGCACGAGATAATGTCAGTCAGTACCCGGAAGCAGCCAAAGCCGTCCTAGAAAACTTCTACATGGACGATTACTTGGATTCGTTGGAGTCACCTGAGAGGGCTCTCAAAAGATCGAAGGAGTTGGTGCATCTTCTCCATCTAGGTGGGTTCAAGCTTACTAAGTTTGTAAGCAATGTACCAAATCTGGCTGATCGAATTGATGGGTCGCCTCAGTCTACCGAACCAAAAGTAATTGCTTCATCTAAGGAGGTTTCATCGCGCGTGCTTGGGTTGAAATGGGATCACAACAATGATACTCTAGTTGTGAGTCGAGGTACCTCCAGTACAGTAACTAAGTCTTTAACACAACGCTTGGTCTTGAGCTTTGTGTCTAAGGTATTTGATCACATCTGACTAGTGGCACCATTTACTGTCGGTGCCCGATTGTTACTAAAGGACATCTCGCGTGTCAGCGGGCAGCACTGGGATGAAGAATTGCCAAAGGCACTGTTGGAAGGTTCCTCGAATGGAGTGTAGAACTACCTAAGCTTGCCGAAATCACTATACCGAGAAGCTACTTTTCCGGAAATTTTGAACGCCTAGAACTGCACATGTTCGGCGATAGTTCACAAGAAGTTTTCAGTGCCGTTGCATTTCTCCGAGCCCGAGTAACAACTTCGAGTGGGCCCCAAACGGAGCTTGCGTTCGTCCTGGGTAAAGCTCGCGTAGCACCTATGAAGGTCATGACTGTTCCAAAATTGGAACTACAGGCAGCGCTACTGGCCGCTCGATTGAAACCAGACATCTGTCGAGCACTTACTGTGCATATTAGCAAATTTTTTATGTGGACCGATAGCACTACTGTCTTTCAGTGGCTAAACTCCACAAGCAAGCAGCCAATTATTGTTGCAAACCGTGTATGCGAGATTTTAGAACACACTAACGTTAACAAACGGAACCATATTGCCTCAAGCGATAATCCGGCAGATGTCGGCACTCGTGATATGTCCGCTGAGGTTTTGCGATCAAGTAGCTGGGTGAGAGGTTCAGACTTCCTAAGAACCAAGCAATTCACGTTCGAACCAAGCACTGAAGTAGTTAATACGAGTAGGCCATCTACCGGTCAACAGCAACCAAGCAAAACAACCACTTTGTCTTCCGTGACGGATGTCAAAGGCCTCCTTCAGGTCACGGAACTGAAACTTACTAATTCTTCTGGTACTAGTACTACGGCGTTGGTTTTATGCGATACCGCTTGCAGTAACTCTTGGATGTCCGATAGTCTCGGAGCCAGACTCGGTTTGCAGGGTACCGCATTAAAACTGACCGTCAATGGTATAAACAAAGAAGAACTCATCGACACAAAGGTGTTTCAATTGACTGTGACACCTCATAAAGATCTTGACTTCGAAGCATTCACTGTGCGTCCCTATGTGAGGGAAACACTAAACGTAGGTTCCGACATCATTGACGTTAAGTCAATGCAAGAAACTTACCCACATCTAGCCGTCCTAGATCCAGTAAAGTATAGCTATGGGAACATTGAGATGATACCTGGACAGGATGTCTACCATGCCATCCGCCCGTTAGAGTACTTTGCAGCCGACGAAAAGTGCTCACCGTTCGCTGTTCGCTTGCCCATAGAATGGGTTTTAAGCGGCCCACTTCCGTCAAGTTCAAGTTTGGTCTCAACGTGTTTCAAAGCCAATGTCGAAAAGGACTATGAAATAGCTTGCCAGGTTAAGTCTTGGTATGACATGGAGTCGTACGGCGCGTACAAGCAGGTTGACCCACGATCCACTGCGGATGCTTGCGCGCAGGAAATAATTGAAACAATAACTATTCATAACGGCCAAAGATACGATGTCGGTATGCTATGGGCTGATGACTGACAACCTCTAGCTCCCGAATAACTACTTGTTGTCACTGGTACAACTCAAGTCTCTCGAAAAGCGGCTCTCAAGAGATACATCTGTAAAATAAAATTATGCTAATACCATCCGTGAAGACTTGGAAAAAGGTTACTTAATTACAGTCCATGATGCTCACAAGGTCGAGCAACGGTCGGATAAAGAGTGGTACCTACCACATCATCCCGTAAACAACCCGAACAAACCGGGTTAAGTGCGTAGAATATTAAATGGTGCAGCAAAGTTCCACGGTATAAAAGTTCCACTTTGAATAAATCTTTGCTCACTGGCCCCGACCTGCTCCAAAAACCTAATCCACACACTAAATAGTTTCCGTCAACATCAATTCGCTGTGTCCGCAGATATCGAGGGCATGTTCCTCCAAGTGGGTATCCCTGACTGTGACCAGCCATCATTGCGTTTTTTGTGGCGGGAGGACCCCACAACAAATGTTGTAATGTATCAATACACGGGTCATATATTTGGGGCTAAAGACTCGCGCACATGCGCTAACTATGCATTGCTACGCACGGCACGAGATAATGTCAGTCAGTACCCGGAAGCAGCCAAAGCCGTCCTAGAAAACTTCTACATGGACGATTACTTGGATTCGGTGGAGTCACCTGAGAGGGCTCTCAAAAGATCGAAGGAGTTGGTGCATCTTCTCCATCTAGGTGGGTTCAAGCTTACTAAGTTTGTAAGCAATGTACCAAATCTGGCTGATCGAATTGATGGGTCACCTCAGTCTACCGAACCAAAAGTAATTGCTTCATCTAAGGAGGTTTCATCGCGCGTGCTTGGGTTGAAATGGGATCACAACAATGATACTCTAGTTGTGAGTCGAGGTACCTCCAGTACAGTAACTAAGTCTTTAACACAACGCTTGGTCTTGAGCTTTGTGTCTAAGGTATTTGATCACATCTGCCTAGTGGCACCATTTACTGTCGGTGCCCGATTGTTACTAAAGGACATCTCGCGTGTCAGCGGGCAGCACTGGGATGAAGAATTGCCAAAGGCACTGTTGGAAGGTTCCTCGAATGGAGTGTAGAACTACCTAAGCTTGCCGAAATCACTATACCGAGAAGCTACTTTTCCGGAAATTTTGAACGCCTAGAACTGCACATGTTCGGCGATAGTTCACAAGAAGTTTTCAGTGCCGTTGCATTTCTCCGAGCCCGAGTAACAACTTCGAGTGGGCCCCAAACGGAGCTTGCGTTCGTCCTGGGTAAAGCTCGCGTAGCACCTATGAATGTCATGACTGTTCCAAAATTGGAACTACAGGCAGCGCTACTGGCCGCTCGATTGAAACCAGACATCTGTCGAGCACTTACTGTGCATATTAGCAAATTTTTTATGTGGACCGATAGCACTACTGTCTATCAGTGGCTAAACTCCACAAGCAAGCAGCCAATTATTGTTGCAAACCGTGTATGCGAGATTTTAGAACACACTAACGTTAACAAACGGAACCATATTGCCTCAAGCGATAATCCGGCAGATGTCGGCACTCGTGATATGTCCGCTGAGGTTTTGCAATCAAGTAGCTGGGTGAGAGGTTCAGACTTCCTAAGAACCAAGCAATTCACGTTCGAACCAAGCACTGAAGTAGTTAATACGAGTAGGCCATCTACCGGTCAACAGCAACCAAGCAAAACAACCACTTTGTCTTCCGTGACGGATGTCAAAGGCCTCCTTCAGGTCACGGAACTGAAACTTACTAATTCTTCTGGTACTAGTACTACGGCGTTGGTTTTATGCGATACCGCTTGCAGTAACTCTTGGATGTCCGATAGTCTCGGAGCCAGACTCGGTTTGCAGGGTACCGCATTAAAACTGACCGTCAATGGTATAAACAAAGAAGAACTCATCGACACAAAGGTGTTTCAATTGACTGTGACACCTCATAAAGATCTTGACTTCGAAGCATTCACTGTGCGTCCCTATGTGAGGGAAACACTAAACGTAGGTTCCGACATCATTGACGTTAAGTCAATGCAAGAAACTTACCCACATCTAGCCGTCCTAGATCCAGTAAAGTATAGCTATGGGAACATTGAGATGATACCTGGACAGGATGTCTACCATGCCATCCGCCCGTTAGAGTACTTTGCAGCCGACGAAAAGTGCTCACCGTTCGCTGTTCGCTTGCCCATAGGATGGGTTTTAAGCGGCCCACTTCCGTCAAGTTCAAGTTTGGTCTCAACGTGTTTCAAAGCCAATGTCGAAAAGGACTATGAAATAGCTTGCCAGGTTAAGTCTTGGTATGACATGGAGTCGTACGGCGCGTACAAGCAGGTTGACCCACGATCCACTGCGAATGCTTGCGCGCAGGAAATAATTGAAACAATAACTATTCATAACGGCCAAAGATACGATGTCGGTATGCTATGGGCTGATGACTGACAACCTCTAGCTCCCGAATAACTACTTTTTGTCACTGGTACAAGTCAAGTCTCTCGAAAAGCGGCTCTCAAGAGATACATCTGTAAAATAAAATTATGCTAATACCATCCGTGAAGACTTGGAAAAAGGTTACTTAATTACAGTCCATGATGCTCACAAGGTCGAGCAACGGTCGGATAAAGAGTGGTACCTACCACATCATCCCGTAAACAACCCGAACAAACCGGGTTAAGTGCGTAGAATATTAAATGGTGCAGCAAAGTTCCACGGTATAAAAGTTCCACTTTGAATAAATCTTTGCTCACTGGCCCCGACCTGCTCCAAAAACCCAATCCACACACTAAATAGGTTCCGTCAACATCAATTCGCTGTGTCCGCAGATATCGAGGGCATGTTCCTCCAAGTGGGTATCCCTGACTGTGACCAGCCATCATTGCGTTTTTTGTGGCGGGAGGACCCCACAACAAATGTTGTAATGTATCAATACAGGGGTCATATACTTGGGGCTAAAGACTCGCGCACATGCGCTAACTATGCATTGCAACGCACGGCACGAGATAATGTCAGTCAGTACCCGGAAGCAGCCAAAGCCGTCCTAGAAAACTTCTACATGGACGATTACTTGGATTCGGTGGAGTCACCTGAGAGGGCTCTCAAAAGATCGAAGGAGTTGGTGCATCTTCTCCATCTAGGTGGGTTCAAGCTTACTAAGTTTGTAAGCAATGTACCAAATCTGGCTGATCGAATTGATGGGTCACCTCAGTCTACCGAACCAAAAGTAATTGCTTCATCTAAGGAGGTTTCATCGCGCGTGCTTGGGTTGAAATGGGATCACAACAATGATACTCTAGTTGTGAGTCGAGGTACCTCCAGTACAGTAACTAAGTCTTTAACACAACGCTTGGTCTTGAGCTTTGTGTCTAAGGTATTTGATCACATCTGCCTAGTGGCACCATTTACTGTCGGTGCCCGATTGTTACTAAAGGACATCTCGCGTGTCAGCGGGCAGCACTGGGATGAAGAATTGCCAAAGGCACTGTTGGAAGGTTCCTCGAATGGAGTGTAGAACTACCTAAGCTTGCCGAAATCACTATACCGAGAAGCTACTTTTCCGGAAATTTTGAACGCCTAGAACTGCACATGTTCGGCGATAGTTCACAAGAAGTTTTCAGTGCCGTTGCATTTCTCCGAGCCCGAGTAACAACTTCGAGTGGGCCCCAAACGGAGCTTGCGTTCGTCCTGGGTAAAGCTCGCGTAGCACCTATGAAGGTCATGACTGTTCCAAAATTGGAACTACAGGCAGCGCTACTGGCCGCTCGATTGAAACCAGACATCTGTCGAGCACTTACTGTGCATATTAGCAAATTTTTTATGTGGACCGATAGCACTACTGTCTTTCAGTGGCTAAACTCCACAAGCAAGCAGCCAATTATTGTTGCAAACCGTGTATGCGAGATTTTAGAACACACTAACGTTAACAAACGGAACCACATTGCCTCAAGCGATAATCCGGCAGATGTCGGCACTCGTGATATGTCCGCTGAGGTTTTGCAATCAAGTAGCTGGGTGAGAGGTTCAGACTTCCTAAGAACCAAGCAATTCACGTTCGAACCAAGCACTGAAGTAGTTAATAACATCAAACTTGGTATAGTAATTAAGGAAACTGACAAAACCAATACATCATTGGCCGCATCCGTTACCAAGTCAATTAAGGAACCGCCCCCGCAACTAATTCCCTTTGATAAGTACAGCTCTTATCAAAAAATGCCGCGGATAACAGCAAACGCACTCCACTTGTTACCTTCCCACGAATGTTACCGTAATGCCGATGGTAGCATCATAGACCACACGGAGCTTGACGAAGCCGAGCGTCATTTCCAGTATCTTGTCCAAGGAGAATCATTCAATGCAGAGAGAAAAGATCTCCTCGAAAACAAGCCCGTTAAACGGAGTAGCCGCATTGCTCCTTTTTCTCCCTTTATTGGGCCAAATCGCCTAATCCGATCGGCCGGCCGCATCAAACGATTGGTCGAAGTTGACTTTGATGTAAAACATCCTATCGTTCTCGACGCACGTCATGCATTTGGAAAGTTCTTCCTTAGGCACAAACACGTTAAACATCATCATCAAGGTATTGATTACCTGCGGGCTAAAGTGAAAGTATGCTATACCATCCTCAAATTACGATCCTCACTGCGTTCCATTAAATCCAACTGCGTTACGTGCAGAAAGTTCCGAGCTGCCACTATCCAACCAATCATGGTTGACCTCCCGAAAGAAAGACTCGCATACCAGTCTCCTCCCTTCACGAACACCGGGTTCGACTACTTTGGCCCATTTTACGTTACTGTACGCAAAACTACCGAGAAGAGGTGGGGTTTCCTCTTTACGTGCCTAATTACTCGCGCCGTTCATGTTGAAATCGTTCCGTCCATGGACGCCAGTTCGTGTGTATTGGAAGTGGAGCGGTTCGATTCCCGTCGAGTTATACCTGCCATTAATTGGTCAGACAATGGCACTAACGTTGTTGGCGCGGAAAAAGAACTACGCGAGGACATCGAAAAGTGGAATACTATCAATATTGCAGCGGAACTTGCCCATAAAGGCATTAAGTGGAGGTTCAACCCGCCCAGTGCGCCACACCAAGGTGGCATCTGGGAGAGGCTGGTACGTAGTTTTAAGCGAATACTTTACACCATCCTTGGTACCCGTCGTTTTGAACACTACTTTTTGTCTCGTCGAATACGCGCTTAATTCACGCCCGTTAACGCCCGTAAGCGCGGACCCGTCCGACCTAGGTGCATTAACACCTAATCATTTTCTCCTCGGTAACCAAGCACGTAGTCTTCCTTCCATCATTGGCGTAGATGAGTTCGATCATCGTAAACGGTACGCCCGCGCACAGTCGTATGCTAACACTATTTGGTCTCGTTGGATCAAAGAGTACGTACCGGCGCTGAACCGACGTTCCAAGTGGCAGACGCCTGCCGAGCAACACCTTAAGACTGGTGATTTGGTTTGGGTAGTTGAGGAGACCAACCCAAGGGGTTACTACCCCACAGCTCGGATCACTGAACTCCGTTACGGTTCCGACAGCGTCGAGCGCTCCGACGTCGTGCGCACGTCTACCGTATCGCTCGTTCGCCCACTTGTAAAATTAGTACCGATTCTCCCAACATCTTGTTCTGGGCCGGAGGATGTTACTGAGTAAAGCGAGATAATTTTAGCCAATCAGATTCGAGTATTCAAATTGCGTATAGAATTGCGTCCAATTTACGTACAAAGCTCGGAAAAAGTGCAAATAACATAATTTCAAGTAAATCTAGTCATAAGACCTATCAAATAAGACATGATTCGGCTCAATAATTTTCGGGTTTTTGGATTCATTGGTACAAAATGGTGATTTGCATTGAACTGATTTGTTATCAGACAAAATACAGGCCAAATGAGCATCAAATATTGGCGTCTAAAAAACCACTTGTAGCTAGCTTCGATGAGTTAACACGTTGATATGTTCGCCGTAATCTTAATACGTACTAATGCTTATACGTGTTGCTAAAGCCTATACGTGTTGCCGATAAAACGTTTAGTTAATGATCTTTGCTTAAAGAAATACGTTACTTGAACTGAAGTTATCAAAACGAAAGAGTGTTTTACACCATTATACTACTCTCAGTGCCTTTATAGCTTGTGCGTTTTCATAAACTATACTTTTTTGGGTTTGGACATGTATCTGTAACGGTAACTGAATAATCCGCACCCAACTCTACCAAATTGGAATCCGCTTTTGTGTTCATTTATATGATACATATTACTTGGAAAGTATTGATAAGAGTCTGAACGCTAAGTTTCGAGGTTATAATTTTCAACTCTGAATTCTATAAGTTCATGACATTTCGTTTTAAACAGAGTACACAAAATTCTAGGAATTGTGATAGTGCCAAACTGTTTCTCAAAGTTACATTTTTGTAACTGATATAACTGATCGCCTATAAAAAATATGTGATTTTCATGGTTACCATTGACAAAAAATTGTATCATGAAATCACCAAGATATGTCATTTATGCAAAAAGAACACAAGAAAAACTAAGAGATAATTGTCATGCGAGTTCAAGGCATAGAAGACTTGCTTGAAACACATGTAACTATAACCCTTGTGACAAATCTGCATTCGCGTTATATTGCAAAACCAGAAAAAGATATGATTTCGACCGCTTTTTTATGAATAGATTAAAAAGAACAAAGACATGAGAAGTTAAAGCGTTTTCTTTAGTGGCATTAGTGAAACAAACGTGCTTAGAGTTGAAGTGTGGAAAATCATTGAAAATGAATCATCGAAAGTACGAAAACAGGCAGAAAGCCTACATTAGAAAATTTCATGAACACTGTCAAGATATTCCGACATAATTGCAATAATTTTGTAAAATCCTGTATCAAATCCTATGGGCTAGTTAGATTTTTACAATAGCCTAGGCAGGTTATGACTGCCATTGTTCGAGGCAGTTAAATGGTATGTTGCAATAGACATTAGACAAGATGAATCATTGATGAAAGTCCTCATTGATTCCGTTAGATTTTGACTAATAAACTTCCATAAATTTTGACTAATAAAAACATTATGATTTAAATTCAATGCATCTCCTACGTTGTTAGTTTCAATTGAACTGGTATCAAGTAGTACAGATAAGATGTATCATATAGTTTATTTTCGGGTCATTTTTTGTACTTTCCGGTCATCAGACAGGAAACTGCAATTGAATTATCGAATATTCTTTCAGATCACAAAACATTTAACTGGATAAATTTTTGAATAATGTATTTGCAATGACAGTTGTTACCTAGGGCGACATATCTTCTAGTTTAAAATCAGTTTTTAAGATCTTTGGCAAAACAAGTTACTTGTTATGTGCACGTATGTCTATCAGTCCATTATCAAGTGATATGTTATTACTATTTTGATGTTGTTTCCAATACTTTACATAAAATACTTTAAATATATTGTTTGTATAACTCCATAGAAAACTAAAAAACTCATCAGCTAAAAAATTTTATTATAGCACCATTTCTTCTTTGATTGGTTAAATTTGTTTCTTGTCGTTTTCAATTACTCTATGAAAAATCCCAGGTGATTGTAAAAACTTACTGAGAGGTTCAAAGTCGTGTCTCGATTTTAAAACTGCTTCAAAAAACTCAGTCCCAAGAGACATAAATCTCTATACTGAAAACATAAAATTATTTTATCCCGTACTAAATCTGATTTTGTACATTGATTTGATTGATTAGACTATGACTTATGTAAGATCACTCATTTTTTAATTCCCGCATGTCTGAAATAATTGGTATTCGATTTTTGAACACACACTTCACATAATTGAAAACCGTAATATCATCTCATCTTCTGATTTTAAGTTGCTCACAAGTCGTCTTCAAATACAGTCGAAATTAAAGTAATTGGATTGTCATTGCAAATCCTTATCAGAAAAAAAATTGAAGGATTCGCTAAGCGAAATCAAACAAAAAGCGAATAACCTCGGTGATACCTCATACAAAAACATAAGGTATCACAGAAACCCTGCAAATACAACCTCGAACGAACCGTTGAATTCTTCACTGTCAACGATGATATTGTGCGATCTGAGAGAGTAGAGATGACACATAGAGAGATGAACCGGCCGGAGAAGAAGTTAGCGCCAGTTTTGAGTGAAGGTGGTTGCGACTTTGAAAACATAGCCGATGTTGGCGCCAATTCTAAGCAGCAGCGAAAACCACCACATAGCAAGAAACAAGTTTTGAAACTTTAGAAACTTTTCAAAAATTAAATCTGTGAAAAGAGAAAATCGCGCAAACCGAAAAAAAGTTACAATTGAAACCAAAAATTTGTCCAGACCTATCCCCCCTTCTCCCGACTGTGCAAAGGGAAACCCTGAGCAATCAAAGACTGTAGCACATGGTTGGGTTGGGGGTAACCTCTAAGCTAACCATGAACCCCACGAACGCTATTGCATCATATCTAGTGAAGCGGCTTTTAATACTGATATTGTTGAAGTTTATATCTCATGTATTGCTAGAAGTCTTATTATGTTAGTTCCTTGATCTTAAAGTTCTATATCTCTTGTAAAAACCCATACAATAGAGGCATTTACAGATACATATATATCACTCTTGCTAATGCCAGCAAAATTAAATATTGCATTAACTTGACATTAACACTTTAAGTGTTGATCTAAGGTACATGAATCAATTAAACTATCGGAAAAGACTAATGATGATGTTATAAATGGTATTTCACTGATTATTTGCCTCAATTGAATAGTTTGGTCTGCTTATAGGTTTTGCATTTAGATCCAATTGAAACTGTAATAAAGAGGAATCGGCCCTCAGATTGCCCTCAATATGCTTTTTAATCAACTTTGCTCTTTTGTGTTTAGTCTTTACGAGATCGTGAAATTCGCATGGTTTCTAAGTTAGTTGAGTTTTTTTAGGAGGCTGGTAACAAACTATTATTTACATGACTGAAGCCTTACAAATTTCATTACAAGATTGAACCCAGTTTATCACTAAAGATATTCTTAATTTTATTCGAACTTAAAGTTACAATCATTAAAGCGATCGAGCAATTAATTGTCTCGAGGAGGATACTACTCAATTGAATAAAGTAAAGAATCAGGCCAGCGTAAAACTTGAGAACTAGGCTATGATTGGGTCCTTCTGAGATTCTTGAGCAGTCGCAGCAGCATCATAATGCTCCAACTAAAAACAAACAGCAGTTGGAAAATTGCGAAATGACTTAAGAAGTTCGTCAACTTTAAGATAAAGCAGTTATTGCATGTGAAGTACAATTTCACGTTACTTCATTGAATGAAACCAGGTTGCTTAACTATAATTGTCTTTATTCCGTTGGCCACAATGAAAGTTTGACGCCTTTAGTTGGTCTTTTTTTAAAAAAAAATGCAAATTTCCATTAAAAAAACAACTCAGGTTTTTGATTGATTAGTGGCTGTTCAGAATTGCAGAAGAGGAAAAAGTGTACATGCTGCCTACGTTATAAGCATTAGTGAGCAGTAAAATTGGACGTAAAATTGTTAATGTAAGGGTGCTGAACAAGCTTAAATTGTCTCTTTTTCCCAAATGCTGAAATTATGAGCAATTTATGCTGAATTTTTAAGTGTTGAATTTGTTCAAGGTATTTGTTGAAAGATTTGCTGCAGTTTTGAAATAACAGTGCCTAAAGCGCAGAATTGTGAAGTATTGAAATTGCTTAGGAATGCACTGAAAGATTTGCTGCATTTTTGTGATAAATGTGCGGAACTTATTTAAGGAATGTGTTGAAAATGCTGATTTTTGGGATTTTTGGTAGTGCTGACATTATGTAAGAGAAGTGCTGAAAATGTGCCGGTAGTGGTGAATTTTTCTAAGAGTTGTGTTGACAAGTGCTGAATTTTTTTCAGCACATTCAGTGCCTAAAAACGAAGTTTCATCACATTCAGCATAATCCCTACATAGCACATTCAGCGCAGTTGTTACACAATTTTGCGCTCACAACCACTCACATCTCGACCCGTGTATTTTTTAAAATTTTTTCTTGAGGACAATAATTTCACAGCCTGACACATTTCATAGGGCGTCAAAACAGCGAGACCCGCAATCGTGGGGTGCATTTTCAAAATTTAAAATCTTGCAGTTGTTATCAGTTGTGCTTGGGTCTGTTCCTTCTGTCCCGGTGTCCGGCTTGGGTCTCTTCAGTCTGGCCCACGGTGATCAAATCTGTCCTCTCTGGCCTATAAGGTCTGCTTGGCCCGATCCAGGATCTTTGTTGTCTGGCTGTGTTCCATTCATTTTGGCCCGAGTGACCAAAGTCCTTTCGGACAAACACAGCAAGTCGAAATATATGTTTGGTCTGCGCAACATACCTCCTGCCCACGACCCAAAAACCTCTAGTACATACCTGTTGTGAGCCAAAGACCTCATTCTGCGTTGCTATGTAACCCGGGCCGAGGTGTACACCCGTATTCCACCGTTATTAAGCGAGAATAGGGGTGTAAAGCCGATTCCACTCCTAATTAGCAGGGATAAGAGTGTAAGAGTGTAATTTTGAGAAAATTACACTATTTTGTACACTCTTTAGACTCTTGAATACACCCTTTTTACACTCTTAAAAATTACTTTTGATTACACTCTTTAGTCCAATTTTTAGCAGGGAAAAGAGTGAAGAGTGTAATTTTGAAGCAATCACTCTCTTAGAAATACACTGAATTTTTGAAGAAATTACAATCTGAGAAATACACTACAATGACACTTTTTTTCCACTTTTTTCCTTCTTTTCAACGGATGGAAATCTTATCCAGGCTCCACACAAGAAAAAAAGTCGAAAAAAGAAGAGAATGTCGAATTTCATAAAAAATGGTCGTTATCAACTTTTTGACTTTTGTAAGAAGACGAGTTAAAAAGTCTATGTTAGCAGATTTTGTTGCCGTGATAACGTAATTTTTGAGTCTGTGTAGAAGTAAATGCCAATATTTTTAATTGTTTACAAAATTTTAGGGAACCGTCAAATTAGGTGAAGAAAATGTCGAACTTCATGAAAACGTCTGTTAATAACTTTTTGAAGAAAACGAGTTAGAAAGTTTATGTTGGCCCCTTTGTTGCCGTGATAACGTACTTTTGTGTAGAAATAAATGCTCAAAGTTTGATTTGTTTGCAGAATTTTAATGAACTATGGAATTAGTTGAAGGAAATGTCGAACTTCATGAAAAACATTTGTTGACAACTTTTTGAAGAAGACGAGTTAAAAAGTCTATGTTTGCACATTTTGATGCCATGATAACGTAATCTTTGAGTTTGTTTAGAAGCAAAAAACCAATTTTTTTAATTGCTTACAAATTTTTAATAAACCGTCGAATTAGGTGAAGAAAATGTCGAACTTCATGAAAAAAGTTTGTTTATAATTTTTTGAAGAACACGAGCTAGAAAGTCTCTGTTGGCTCATTTTGTTGCAGTGAAAACGTACTTTTTGATTTTGTGTAGAAGAAAATGCCAAAATTTTTATTTGTTTACAAAATTTTAATTAACTCTCGAATTAGACGAAGAAAATGTTGAACTTCAAAAAAAAGTTCGTTAACAACTTTTTGACTTTTTGAAAATCTTTTACTTCTTTAACAAAGAAATGCTAAGAGGTCCCGGGTTGGGGTCGTGGAAGTAGGAACCAGACGATCCAGACGCAAAACACCCATGACTCGACAGTCGTCCGGACAATAATTGGAGTGTGACTCAAAATTCCGGGAAATTGTGCGAAATAGCGCGAAGAATCAGAATCTGTTCGACAGAGATTCGACAAACCAGACAGTGCGAAACTGTCCCGCGTTGAGAAATAACGACAAAAACGACGTACGAAGCGTCGGTTTCTGTCGGTTTTTGTCGGTTTTGACGAAATAGTTGGTATTGCTGTAAGGAGCGTCGGATTAATCGGAATTGTCAGTTTCAACGTAAGAAACGACGGTTTAAGTGAAAGAATCATCATTCTAGCAGCGTTGGCATCCTTGTGTAGTAGTAGTAGTAGTAGTAGTATTAGTAGTAGTAGTAGTAGCAGTAGTAGTAGTAGTAGTAGTAGTAGTAGTAGTAGTAGTAGTAATAGTAGTAGTAGTAGTAGTAGTAGTAGTAGTAGTAGTAGTAGTAGTAGTAGTAGTAGTAGTAGTAGTAGTAGTAGTAGTAGTAGTAGTAGTAGTAGTAGTAGTAGTAGTAGTAGTAGTAGTAGTAGTAGTAGTAGTAGTAGTAGTAGTAGTAGTAGTAGTAGTAGTAGTAGTAGTAGTAGTAGTAGTAGTAGTAGTAGTAGTAGTAGTAGTAGTAGTAGTAGTAGTAGTAGTAGTAGTAGTAGTAGTAGTAGTAGTAGTAGTAGTAGTAGTAGTAGTAGTAGTAGTAGTAGTAGTAGTAGTAGTAGTAGTAGTAGTAGTAGTAGTAGTAGTAGTAGTAGTAGTAGTAGTAGTAGTAGTAGTAGTAGTAGTAGTAGTAGTAGTAGTAGTAAGTAGTAGTAGTAGTAGTAGTAGTAGTAGTAGTAGTAGTAGTAGTAGTAGTAGTAGTAGTAGTAGTAGTAGTAGTAGTAGTAGTAGGTAGTAGTAGTAGTAGTAGTAGTAGTAGTAGTAGTAGTAGTAGTAGTAGTAGTAGTAGTAGTAGTAGTAGTAGTAGTAGTAGTAGTAGTAGTAGTAGTAGTAGTAGTAGTAGTAGTAGTAGTAGTAGTAGTAGTAGTAGTAGTAGTAGTAGTAGTAGTAGTAGTAGTAGTAGTAGTAGTAGTAGTAGTAGTAGTAGTAGTAGTAGTAGTAGTAGTAGTAGTAGTAGTAGTAGTAGTAGTAGTAGTAGTAGTAGTAGTAGTAGTAGTAGTAGTAGTAGTAGTAGTAGTAGTAGTAGTAGTAGTAGTAGTAGTAGTAGTAGTAGTAGTAGTAGTAGTAGTAGTAGTAGTAGTAGTAGTAGTAGTAGTAGTAGTAGTAGTAGTAGTAGTAGTAGTAGTAGTAGTAGTAGTAGTAGTAGTAGTAGTAGTAGTAGTAGTAGTAGTAGTAGTAGTAGTAGTAGTAGTAGTAGTAGTAGTAGTAGTAGTAGTAGTAGTAGTAGTAGTAGTAGTAGTAGTAGTAGTAGTAGTAGTAGTAGTAGTAGTAGTAGTAGTAGTAGTAGTAGTAGTAGTAGTAGTAGTAGTAGTAGTAGTAGTAGTAGTAGTAGTAGTAGTAGTAGTAGTAGTGTAGTAGTAGTAGTAGTAGTAGTAGTAGTAGTAGTAGTAGTAGTAGTAGTAGTAGTAGTAGTAGTAGTAGTAGTAGTAGTAGTAGTAGTAGTAGTAGTAGTAGTAGTAGTAGTAGTAGTAGTAGTAGTAGTAGTATGGGCGCGGGACCTTCGTGCTATTCGGAGCAGCGGGGGTCCGTATCAGCGGGTGTCCCAGACGCCGCTCCTCAGTATGATCAACTACGTCCTATGTGCAGAGCCTAGACTAGGGGCCTTAGACAGCGGAAACCTGGCTGGGAGGGTAGCTCGACATCGCTACTATTAGATAAGACCTTAACATTTAACTTGCCGGACGGAAAAATGCCCACTACCGGCCTAGTAGTGGACCCTAATATCGTGGGTGATCAGACCTAGCTGCTACACCCCTTTTTAGCACAGACGTGAGTGATAATATTTTTTCATAGGCTGATTTCTGCACATTCCTAAGGCTCTTGAAAGTGATCTAAAGTTTTTCTGAAAGCTCTCTAGCACCACTACAATTTGTGTTTTCGGCTTTTTCAAATTTCAAGCTATAAAGATGGGCTAACTTTTTAGTAGTAGGTTGGTGAGCAGACCACGCTGCTAGTGCTTATACGTGTGTGAGATTCCCAATTTACATTTTGGATGACTTTTTTTTGCACCAATATCATTGTTTTGGCCTAGAAAGACATCCTAGTATAGGAACTAGGTATCTAAAATCATTATTTGTGGTACCTACATAGCGGTGGTTGTGGAAAGAGAGAGGAGCCTACTGCTAATATTGAAGATAAAAACTTCTCTCATTTTCAACATGTTGTTGATTCACAACATGTTTTTCACTGTCTAGAGCTACAACCTACCTGTATGGACACTGCAAGAAAGTATAAAAAGTTTCTACAAGCCTCTGAGTGAAATCTGTGCTCAGTAATAACAGTGACACCTGACACAAAAATTCATCAAAAAATTGATCACGTAGCCTACTGATAGCCACTACTGG
>NC_134470.1:14761683-14786683 GCF_964194025.1 Convolutriloba macropyga
GTAGTAGTAGTAGTAGTAGTAGTAGTAGTTAGTAGTAGTAGTTAGTAGTAGTAGTAGTAGTAGTAGTAGTAGTAGTAGTAGTAGTAGTAGTAGTAGTAGGTAGTAGTAGTAGTAGTAGTAGTAGTAGTAGGTAGTAGTAGTAGTAGTAGTAGTAGTGTGGGACAAAATCCAACCTCACCTCCACGTGGTGTCCCCTGGGGGTAGGTCATGTGCTGCGGCTCTCCGCTCACATGGTCGAGCTAACGAGGCACTGGTCTTCTAGTTTGTGGCGCAACTAGTCGTATCTCAGCCTTCAAACACCAAAGCAATGAGTACATTCAACCATGGCCCCGAGTCCCGGGTAAGGGGTGCTAAGAATCTCCCGAGGAACCAACTCAGAATTGCAACTTTAAACGTCAGAACACTGACCCAAGCCGGATCTTTAGAGGCTTTGAAAATGGATCTGGCGCAATACAAGTTGGATATTCTGGGAGTGCAGGAGACGAGATTGCAGGAGCAAGAAATTGATCTCGGAGACCACAAGCTCTACCTGTCTGACTCGTGGTTGACTGGTGTAAAGTCGAGACAAGGAGGAGTGGGCGTTGCTGTAAAGAAGTCATTGATAAACAGCATCGTAGAACAAGTGGCTCTAAGTGAACGTATTTGCTACGTCAAGTTCGCGGCTCGGAGGAGAGCCAATCTAGCTGTTGTTGTCTGCTACGCACCTACGAATGAAGCTAGTCTCCAAGAGAAGGATTTGTTTTGGAGTCAACTTTCAGACCTAGTTTCCAGCTTCAAACATAGGGAGCGTATTTGTGTCATCGGTGACCTCAATGCAGAGCCTGGACACCAGTTGAATGACACCATGAGCTGCAGAGGCCCGTTTGGAATGGGTGAAGAAAATGAAAACTCGGAAAAGTTGTTATCATTTAGCACTTCACACAAATTGCTCGTAGGTGGTACATGGTTCCAGCATCGACAAGTGCATCGGTACACCTACAACCCTCCCGATCCGAGTTGTCGAAAAAAGATGCTGGATCACATTCTGTTTGCAGAGAGATACAGAGGATGTCTGACGAATGTGAGGACCAGAAGAGGGAAAACCACAATTACCGATCATGAACTGGTCATTGCGGAAGTATCTATGAAACTTTTGTCTAAAAAGCCATGTTTCACGCCCAGAATCAGTTCTGCAAAACTGCAAGATGAAACAACGCGTGACTTATTCACGCTGGAGGTCAAGTTACATCTTGATAAGAGCGGCGATTTCGAGAATACAGAGCAGTCTTGGGACAATTTTCGAAAAGCCCTGAACCAAGCAGCAGTGAAATGCCTCCTTCCGGACAAGCGAGTGAACAAACCTTGGATTTCTCCAGATTCTCTGGAACTTATCCGGAAACGAGCTGATCTACAGTTGAAGAAACACAGCAGCGCGGTGGCGTTGTTAGAGTTCACAAACTGCTGTAAGGAAGTCAGAAAAGCTCTACATGCAGACAAACGGGCATGGCTCGAACGCAAAGGCCAAGAAGTGCAGAGCTTTGCGGACAGAGGCAACTTGAAGGAGGTTTTTGTGGCATCACAGCAGATTTGCCGAAACTGGAGTCCCCAGTTGACCAAATTAGTTTCAAGTACTGGCGTCAACTTACGGACGAAAGAGGAACGACTTGAACGCTGGACGGAACATTTTAGTCAACTCCTGAATCCCTCAACATCCAGTTGCAGTACGAGATTGGATCCCGAAGAAGCAGCTGAAAGCTTGTCGATTGACCTGAGCTCAATTCGATTTTGAAGAAGTGCTTGAAGCTGTCCGCAGGTTGAAGAATGGCAAGGCAAGTGGAGCCGATAACATTTCCTGTGAGATGTTGAAAGCACACAAGGGTATTGTCGAGTGGCTCTGGGACATCATAGATAGGTGTTGGTCGACGGAAGTTCTGCCCGATGACTGGAAGGTAGCAGAAATTGTCCCATTATACAAGAGTAAAGGAAAGAGGTCAGAGTGTTCGAACCACCGAGGGATCTCTCTATTGTCAGTACCAGGCAAAGTGTTCGCTTCCGTTATTCTCAATCGATGCAAAGATTCAGTGGATCGCGTCTTAAGGGAAGAGCAGTGCGGCTTCAGAAAAAGCAGAGGATGCGCCGATCAACTCTTTGCCCCGCGTCAAATAATAGAGAAATCAATGGCGTTTCAATTGGATATTAGCTTTTGTTTCATAGACTTTCGAGCGGCATTCGATTCTGTCGATCGTGAGCAGATGTACCAGATAATGAAACACTATGGTCTTCCGCAAAAAGTGATAAACATCATAAGAAACAGCTATGATGGATTCAAATGTCGAGTCAAAGCCGAAGGTGAGAAAGGACGCTTATTTGATGTCAGAACGGGCGTTAGGCAGGGTGATGTGTGGTCCCCAATCCTATTCGGCCTTGTCATCAACTACATTTTGGCTAACTCGGTGCATGGAGGATTAGACATTGGGAGGTTGGTGGCTGACTTAGATTTTGCTGATGATGTTGCTCTCGTGGGGGTCTCAGACTGTGAGGTGCAAGAAAACCTACATCGAATCGAGGCCCTTGCGGAAGCCGCTGGTCTGAAGATTAATGTGGCCAAAACAAAGAATATGGGCGTAAAATGCGACAGCCCAAATGTTGTTGCAGTGCCTAGTATCCAACAGAACGTCGAGATACTCACTGGAACACATAAAGGCAAACTAGGACTCCTGGCAGAGACATCTAGCCAGTCACGACTAACCATCAGCACGGAGGTGCTGCTGGGAACGAAAAAGAAAGCGGGCTGGTTCGAAACACAAGATGGCCGGAAGCTAAGATTGAAAAGCTTAGCGGTGGCTAAGCCTGCATTGGTAGCTTCACAACAACAATCTGCGGTAGCAGATTCAGAGTCGCTAGAAAATGAGAGTCGGTCAGTGGTGGCTGACCAAGAGTCTTTAAGATGTCAGAATTGTCAGCGGCAATTCAGTACAGTTACCGGACGCAAAGTGCACCAAACAAGATTCTGCAAAGCCGGTTTGTCAAAGAATGTCGTCGACAAGTCAAAGTTCGAGCAACTAGAGGCGAGCCTTACCTGTGACAAGTGTGAAAGAAAGTTCAAAACAGTCAATGGCCGAAAAGTTCACCAATCGAGATACTGTGGCAAACCTAAAGCAGTTGCCACACGCGTGTTTTCCTGCAAAGTACAAGATGTTCTCGGAAACGAGTTTGAAAACATAGAAGCGTTCAAGTATCTCGGATCATATGTCAGCCTCAAGCATGGAGACCTGCAGGAAGTCAATTGCAAACTTGCAGAAGGTAGACAACGGTTTGCTAACTTCCAAAATCTCTGGAAGAGCAAGCAGCTCAGCGTGCACCTCAAGTGCAATTTGTACAAAGCACTGGTTTTATCAGCCGTGCTGTACAGCTCAGAGACTTGGACTCTTTCGAAATTAATGGAGAGAAAACTTGAGACTTTCCACTGTGGTTGTCTTCGGAGAATTCTACGTGTGTCGTATCTGGAGAAAGCAACGAACGAAGAAATTATGTCAAGATCACGAATGCCCCAACTATCCACGATGATCATGCTCAAACGGATAAAATGGTACGGACACATCCAGAGAATGGAACCAGGAAGATTAGCCCGCAGTGCCTTCGATTGGGACCCGCCCGATCAATACGTCCATGCCAGCCGCGCTCCTGGGGGGCAACGGAAAACGTGGATGAGTCAAATCGAAGGAGACTGTGTACGAAACAAAGTATCGTTCACCAGATTGCAGGAGAAAGCAGCAACCGGGTCAAAGAATGCCTTCAACAATTTCGTCGTACAGCACTTCACAGAATAACCAAACAAATAACTCTTCTTGTTTTGTTTGTATTTGTTGCCAACCGTGCCTTTATTTCATATTTGGAATTAAAGTGTTGAAACAGTAGTAGTAGTAGTACTGAAAAGTTCAGCGGAGGCTGAGCTTGTGACAGTTAGCAGCGAAGAGAGGTCAGTGGTTGCTGATCTAGTGTCTACGGCGAATAACAGATCATCTGCGGTCTCTGATGACGATAGTTGTGTATGTTCAGGTTGTAAACGTCGCCTCGACACTGCAAGAGGCTGCAAAGTGCATGAAGCCAGATTCTGCTAGTCTAAGAATTCGAAGAGGGTCGAAGACAGCGCGTCAAAGTTTGTTGGGCTAGAGAAAAGCCTCACTTGTCAGAAGTGCACTAGGAAATTCGCAACTGTGAAAGGCCGACGAATTCATGAGTCACGGTACTGCGGCAGAGAAAAGGCTGGAAGATCTCGCATTTTCTCCTGCAATGTCCACGATCGAGATAGAGTGGAGTTCGAAAATGTAGAAGCTTTCAAGTATCTCGGTTCTTTCGTGAGCTTGCAACATGGTGACCTAAAGGAAATCAGTACTAAGCTGGCGGAAGGGAGACAGCGATTTGCGAGCTTTCAGAAGCTTTGGAAGAGCAAACAACTTAGTATTCCCCTCAAATGCAAGTTATACAGAGCTCTCGTGTTATCAGTGGTCTTATATAGCTCTGAAACGTGGACCATGAATAAATCAACGCAACGGAAACTTGAGAGCTTTCACACCAGTTGTCTGCGAAGGATACTATGTTTTTCATATCTGGAGAGGGTGACAAATGAAGAAGTACTGGCTAGATCACGTATGTCGACACTTTCTGCAATGATCATGATTAAACGGTTGAAATGGTTTGGCCATATCCTGAGGATGAATGACGATCGTCTAGCGCTCCGAGCCTTCACCTGGGAGCCGACAGAAAAATATCGATATGCCAAACGAGCTCCAGGGGGTCAACGCAAGACGTGGATGGATCAACTTGAAGAAGATTGCTCAAGGAACAACATGAGCTACATCACCTTACGACAGAAAGCCAAAAGAGAGTCTAAATCCCGCTTCAACAGTTTTGTCGAACAGCATTTCCTGGATTAAATAAACCCAAATAAGCTCAAACTTTTACGCATTTTATTAACTTGTTTGTACTTATTGGCATTGTTCCTTTATTTCTTTATGGAATTTAAGTGTTCAAACAGTAGTAGTAGTAGTAGTAGTAGTAGTAGTAGTAGTAGTAGTAGTAGTAGTAGTAGTAGCCGTAGCGGTGGTCAAAATCAGAACATCAGTTGATACATACTGGTTTTTCAGTAATACAACTTGCCAAGTTTCGAAAAAAATTAATCATTTAGTTTGGATATACTAACTTTTTGAGGTCCTCGTTCAAAACTGTGCAGACCATTTTTGCCTATGAAAATACCCAGGCAGATCAAAAATGCTTATGATCCAGACTTTGCCTTGTTCAACTTTTCGGTCCGTTCATGTGCTCGTTCAAAAATGCTTATGAAAAGACCAGTCCAGACCAAAATGCAATATGTTGCAGACGTTGGCTCGTTAAATTTATGAAAAGACTCAGAAAAACCAAACAAGCTCATGATCCAGACTTTGGCTGGTTCAAGTACTAAAAAGACTCAGTTAGACCAAAAACAACTTATGATCCATATTTTGCCTCGTTATTTCATTTTTGCCTTTTTGGTGACCTTTTCCCATGAGCTGTAGATTAAATGTGGTTTAATGAATGAAAGAAACAGTTTTGCATTCAGATCAATACATCAAAAAGGGGTACATTAGAAATGTAAATTTCGGAAACACAAAAACTTCGTCTGTTTTTTTTGTAACATTTGTTCTAATTTCTTTTCTATTAGGCTTAGGCGGGTCAAATTAACGATGGTTGGCTATGTTATAGAGAAATGTACAATTACTGATATATAACGCCAGGTTTTGCAATTTTGTCAATTGTTTCTCAAAATTCGTACTCTTATTCGAAAAAATAATGTAACCTTCTGAGTCAAAGAGTTGTTGCATGTCGTACATTTTCTTTTTGTAGAATCAACTCTCTATAGGAAAGGCCATGAAAGAAAACGTTTTGCTTTGAGATCAATACTTCTAAAAGGGGTACATTAGAAATGCTTCGGGCAGGATTTCCATTTGTGATGGTTTTTGCTAAACTACTGAGCCAATATATACGAGCATAGCCGCGTTTTGTTGATCTGTTTTGTTGAAAATGTTTTTTGAAAACTATTTTAAAGTGGTTACTGAAATTGGCCTACTAATAAGGTTATTAGGCTGTATGTTTTTTAAAAAATCAGAAAATTCAGTGTTGCAATCCGTTTTCTTAGTTTTGATGTAGTTTTTCTTCCATTTCGGTGTATTTTTAGTTGCAAGTTGTTTTATATAGTTTTTGGTTGGCCCCCTGTAGCTTTTGAAATACTTGTTTTCGGGAATACAAAAATTTTTAATGAAATAATGAAATTCTTGTTTGAGTTCTTTTTTTGGCAAAACACACAAATGACCCTGGCTTTTGCGGCGAGGTGGCAAAATGTTTGTACTTTGTGGTAGAGGCCTTCGGCCTCAAGAAAAAACAAAATCTGCTCGCTTTGAGTCCTGAATTACGTCCGAGGGGCAGGTTTGAGTCCCATTGCTGGATTTTGCTTGAAATTCGTCTCATTGGCGGAAAATTCTGGGCAGGCTTCCCGTTACTAATAAATATTCCTAAACCAGTGAGCCAATTTAAACTGGCATAATCGCGTATCGTAGATCTTGAAGGTTTTTAGAAGGTTTTTAGACTCTAAGTTCAAAAACTTTTAAAAAATTTTTGCTTCAAAACAATTTTAATTTTGATGCAGTTTTTATTTCTTTTGTGGTATTGCTACTTGCAAACTGCGTTATTTAGGATTGTTTCAATCCATCAAGTTTTTGTATACCTTACTTTTTGGAATTTAACAATTTGATATGTCTTCTTTTTTTAAAACTTATGAAACTCTTGTGTGACTTTTTTTGACAAATCACTCAAATCACCCTGGACTATGCGGCGAGGTGGGAAAATTTTCCTACTTGATGGAAGATGCTTTCAGCCTCCACAAAATTCAAACTGCGCTGGTTTTGCAGGTTTTTCCGAGGGCCAGCTTTATGTCGCTTTTCCAGTTTCTGTTCGAAAGTTATGAATTACTGGCAGAAAATTTTGAGCATGCTTCACGTTTCTAAAGATTTCTCCCAAACTACAGTGCCAATTAAGGCGGGCATAGTCTCGTTTTGTTGATTATGAGTTCTTCTTGTTTCCACTATTTAATTTGTTACTGAAATCGACCTTCTCAGAAGGTTATTAGGCTGTAATTTTAGTAAAAACTAAAATTATAATGTTTCAAAACAATATTTTGGTTTTGAAGTTGTAATTCTTCTAATTTGGAGTATTGTTACTTGCAAATTGTGTTATTTAGGCTTTGTTTGGTTCCATGAAGCTTTTATAATAAATTGTTTTCGGGAATTCATCAATTTTGCACTTTTTGCGAAAACATGAAATTCTTCGAGTTATTTTTTGTCAAACCACACAAAACACCCTGGCTTTTGTGGCGAGGTGGTATTTTTTGCCAATTCGCACTAGAGGTTTTGGATGTTCATTAACTACAGAGTGGACTTAGATTGCCTTCAGAATTGTCTACGGGGCGCCGTTTTAGTCGTTTTGCGCGATTTTGCTGGAACTCGGGGTCTCATAATAGCCCAAAAATCGGGGTACGCTTCATGTGTTTCACGATTTCGCATAAACTACAGTACCAAATTGGACGGGCATTGTCTTGTTTTGTTAACACTGGACCCTTCTTCGTTACATTGTTTAAATGATTTTTCAAATCCGCCTAATCAAAAGGTTATTAATGTTTAAATTTGAAAAAAATTAAAATTTCGGGCTATCTTGAGTGACCCAAATTTCAGTACAACAAAACACGACATTTACCCAACAATTGTTAGTGTTATAGAATCCTCAGTTGGTGGGGAGTTTCCCCATGTATGTTTTAATTGTAGTTTTACGTAGTTCAAGTGACGAATTTTAACGAAACGTGACCCGTACTTGTCCTATTTTGTCATTTGGTACGGTACCTTTTTGTTGGAATATCTCCAGTAGAGCAAACCGATTTTTCTTTTTGTTGATTTGAACTCACCTTGAGCAGTGCTTGAATCCCTGAAAATGGCGTTTTGTTTCTTTCAGCCGTTTTCGAGGAATTGGCCAGGACACATACCTCCATATTGACCAATTCGTGTCCGGTTCATTTCGCGTATCCAACATGTTACACCATCAAAACTGGCTATTTTAGACTCGATAGTTAGTTCGTTAGATTTGTTTGATAATAAAGATTGTCCCCATATATATGTTACAGGTCATTATATGTAGTTCAGAAGGTCAATTTTAGCTCTGAATGTGATGTATCTCTGCTCTGGGGTCAATTGGTACGGTACTTTTTTTTTGCTATAACTCCTTTTACAATGATCCGATTGGGCTCATTTTTTAATATGATGCGTATCTCAAGCAGTGCTAAAAACTTTTTCAACGGCGTTTGTTTTTGTTTCCGAGAAATAACCCTATAAACTTGACCCCATTTTGACTCCAGAAGAGGATGACGGTCAGGCCTGGTCACTTTCTGAGTTTTATAACTGTTCATGTAAAAATTAGTGTTTTGAACACCTCGTCTAACGTAGATTCCGAATATGTATACTTTACTGGCCTTTTCTGAGATTTCGGTGTTCAATTTTAGCTTTGAAGGTGGTGTATCTCTCCTCCAGGGTCATTTGATATGGTACCTTATTTTGCTATAACTCCTTGAAGAGCGCACCGATTGGTCTCATTTTTTAATATGATGCGTATCTCAAGCAATGCTACAAACTGTACTAATGGCATTTTTTGTGCAGCCGTTTTTGAGAAACTGGCCAGGGAATTTGACCACGGTTTGACCTCCTTGGGAGAGAAACATCGCCACTGAAGACCAATTTCTTTTCTTTCAGATTGTCGTTAATGATCCAAAATTGTTCCCAAAGTTTGCCCTGACTATCTGAATTGTATCTCAATCGCTTACTGTAAACTTCTTGTTGAAATAGAGGAAAAATTACTGATCGAGCACATGAGTCGTGGGAAAAGATGGTCAAATTGACTGAATGCTCATCGGCTTTGATTTTCTAATTATTTATCAAAAACAAGTAATGGTATATATGGTTTCACGGTCAATCTAATGAGCTAGATCTCGCTTTGATTGATTCAGTATTCCAGAAGTTATTAACGATTTGGAATGATGGGGCTTCTCTAGCGATGATGGGGCTTCTTGGCGTTGGGTATCTCTGGCCATCATTGTAACAAGTTGTTCTGTGGTTGTACAGGTACAAGTTGTACAAGCACAGGTTGTGGTGCATAGGCTTGTTTTCAGGTCAGTTAAGACAAAAAGAAATAAATAAACTAAATCAAAAGAAGAGAAGATTAAGTAAAGATAAACATTAGGCTGTTTCTTCCCAAAATAACTGTGGCCCGTGAGGAGATCGAACCCCAGCAATAATTTTTAATTTCTGTGATAGAGCACGGCACCGAAGGGCGCACGTGTCAGGTCTCGAAGTGTTATTCCAATAGTATTTTTTTCATTTTGCTGTGAAAATGGTTTTATGTAAATCATTTTTCGCACATATTGAATTCTGATACGATTTTTAACCAGGTCTAGTGTGATTTTGCAAGAGTTTTTTAGACAATGCGTTCAGATGTAAATTTTCGTTAAGATGTAAAACTGATTTTAGTTTGTTCTGTTGTGCACGCTTGAAATACTCTATTGCCAATCCTAACTGAAGTTATAAAGCTTGGAATACCTTATGCTTCATTAAATTTTGGCACGTTGTAGCATCGTGGTTTTTTTAAACGAAATTATGTGCTTTATTTTCCGTTGTTTGCATTTCTGAAATAACCGCATGCGATTGATAAAGCCAGGAGGTAATCACATAAAGAACAAGCGTTTGTACGGTAGGGTTTGACTCCTAACTCAGGACTTGTACAACAGCTCAGGACGTGGCACAGCTAGAAGATACGCTTGTTTGTTCTGACTACAATTTCTTTTTAAGCAATCAACTTTTGAGCTCATCTCTCATTGTAATTCTCAGAGTTTGATAGCTTTGGCTTCAATTCATTTGCACTGATAAGAAAATTTATATTAGTTTTGTTTTTTCGGAGGGTTCTTGAACGGCATGTACTCGACTTGATAGGATTGAATTCGATTTGTGCCTTTCACTCAATTCAATGATTTGGTCCAAGGATGCTTGGTGTCTGACGTGCTTTAAAAGACTGGAGCTCGAACAACAGTAGACCCTGAAGTCATCCTCAAAATTTCAGTAGCAGTGTTTGGTATGTCTAAGGAATAACTTAAGAAGAGTATCAGAGCCTTGATGCTCCAATGAGGGACTCCAGTTGTTTGGACAAACTTCTGCTTGCTCCTTCTTCGATCTAAACATAAAGGTTTCGTCGCTAGATATGAGTTAACCCATAACGAGATTGAATTTTTATTCCCAATATGCCAGTCAATCATAGTCTCCAGGACACTTTTTCTATATAAAGCCATACAATTACTGCCATTTCTGATCATTTGCTTAGGAGCTGACTCAGTATGATGATATTACTGTTGATGATATTTTAATTTATTCACATAAACTCAACATGAGTTTATTAACAAAAATTTGCAGATTTTTGCAATGCTTTTCGTATGACCAATTGATCTGTTGTTTTCTGTGTCCTACTCAACTTTACTCAATTTTAGTGAACTACTCAACGTTTTGCCAGTTCACAGTTTTTGATTCAATCTTTATCACAAACATTTCGTTTTCACTTCCGTTCTCTTTCACTCGTCAGGAGAGTAATTCTTTCACTCGTCCGTTTCGATTCGATTATCTTTCTCAGTTAGTGAGCTTTTAAATATTTCGCACTTATCATGTTCAGTGCTGTCAACTACAATTCTAAGTTTTTTACTGCAGATCTAAGCCGACTATATTGTTTGTCGCTCGCACTTTGATTGATCTCCAGAAGTTTTGTTGCATTTTTCTTTCACTTTGTCAACTTTTTTGCTGGTTTTTTTATCGTTCGAAAGTTTTAGAGAAAGTGTTATTTGTATCTGTAGAAAATTGAGATTTCCTTTCTCAAGCAATAAGATATTTCCTCTTTTGCAGGGTTCGGTAGTCTTCTTTTTTCCTGCTCTGCTTGATTAGAATTAAAAAATCAGGAATTATTGAGTTAAGCAGATTTTTTACATCAGATAGTTCTTTTGATTTGCAGTGATTGAGTGAGATTGTAGTGTATCTTATTGAGGTTGTATTTCTTAGTTACTTTGGAAGTAGATGTAAGAATTTTTGTACTTCACTTGAGGACATTGACCCAATTTTTGAAATTAAATTTTGTTTTTACTTTGTACTCTCTTTGAGGTTTCGCGTTCGAAGTTGTAATTGTCACTGAGTGATGGCTGCCAACTATTGCGTGGAGGGAAAGCTGTGGAAGTATTTAAAAACTGCACGATCAGCAAAATGTAGGTCATGCATGCTGTGATTTTGGTTTTGAGGAGATTGATAAACATAGTAATCACTGTTCAGCTCTCAACCCACAGTTTCTCCTCGTTTTCAGTCTTTTCCACTTTTTTAGTAGTTGACGGGTCGAGATGGAGTCTTTAAATATGAAAAAATTTTGTGGGTTGTTGCCGGTTATTTATATTAGATCTTGACCTGGCAAGTTTTAAATATTTATTGTCGGAGAGCTTCCAGTGGTGGGTATATCCAGTTCTACCTTTAGTTTTTTCAAGTGCTTGGTTGTCACTGATTCTACTAGACACAACTGGTTCAATGTCTTCAACCCTTGCGCCTGCCTTCGCAGTGTTATCGGATTTAATGGAAGTGCTGGGAAACACTAGTTGCAAGTTCGTTGTTTTCATAAGACAGTCTCTCCATAATTGGTCTTTGGACTGGAAAAAGAAGTCATTGGTATTCTGTTGCTGTGAATAGGGTGAACTTTTCATCGAACCAGCAAACTTGATTTTTGTTTTTCTACGGTTTATTGCAACTATTACTAGTATGATTGGCTCAGAACTTCTTTTAATACGGTGACTAGTTCGTTTGCTTGAATGAATTTTTGCGATAATCTCGTGATGGTTTGTCTGCCGTGTTTCTGCTTCATAGAGCAGTGATTATAGCTGTCTAATTTTGGTCAGTGCTTTCTTTAGTATTAATGCAGCAAAACTTTTAACTGAAAAAATTTATGTGAAACTATATACCGGCTATGAAATTCGAACTTAGTTGCTGCCTAAAGTCAAGAAGAGAACCGCAATTTTCAGAAAAAAAATCGGTTTTCACAAAAGCGTTACTTCTAAGACTTTTCATGATCAAAGAGGAGCACTTGCTTCTCGATAGCAGTAGTTTACATATTAACATCATTATGACAATTGGTCGGCTTTAAGCTTGAGCTGATTGCTATTAGTCAGGTTTGACGGGTCGAGCACTGTGTCAGTGTCGATCAAGCGTGGAACCGAAAAAACGGTTTTCCGTATATACACCAAAGTATTTGGTTAAAAATGACCCAAGAAGACTATAGTTTCACGGTGTTAGCTATGCAAAGACTGGTGGTCGACATGAGAAGACTCTGGTCGACCATTTTTGTAAAGAAAAGCCGTCGTTACCCATTATTAATCATGCATTTTTGCGTATTTAATAAAATTTTTGTTTCATTTTGGTTATACTTTTAAGAAAATTTCAGCACTAAATCGTTTAATATTACTGAAAACTTTTGCCTTCTTGCAATGCTTGAGTTGGCAGAAATTTGTTTTTTTTTTAAATTTGCAGAAGGCTGAGAAGTTGGTAGACAAAGCTGTGCCTGCAGTCACGTATTTCGACAACTTTTCTCAACCTTTCAACAAATTCGCTCATGTTGGATTACATTGTTTCAATGCTGCGATGCTTTGCTATGGAAAAGGTTCGGCATCTGCTCTTCCGAGAAAAATTTTGAATTTTTCATATCTACTATATCAATTGCAAACACTTTAAATTTAAAATGTCCAGGATAGACCGATATTGGGCAGGAAAAGACCGTGGTTGACCGATAAGGGGTAAGAAAAGATCGTAGGTTGACCTACAACAAAAATTTTGGGTTGAATTAGGGAAATAACTCCTAATTCGACTTCTAGTCTTCATATAGTCGACCCCTCGACTATGGTTTACTCTGTGAAAGCTAAATGCAAAGGTCTATGCAGTCACGATGGCTTAAACTGCGTAGATATTTTGGGCTAAAAACAGGTGAAATCTCATTTAAATTCACTTTTGTACGGTTCACATCACAAAATGTTCGTCAAACTAGTATAACCATGTCGCAAAGTGAAGCTTCTCATTTTAATTAAATATGTCAAAGCTCTGTTAGGAATATTACGATTAATGATAGAAGTATGCGGTTAGTTTTGAATGCAGTTTTATGATGGCGTGTAAACAAAAAAACATACCAAATATAGACTTTTCGACTACAAATATAAAACCTGGTAGGCTGAAAAATTGTCGGCTATGTAATATGCACTGTTTCAGTCCACAATGAACTTTTTGAAAGAATATTTAATGCATTTGGTCATACATCAGCTGCCTGTGGGACTTGACATAAATCTATTTCTACCAAACGTGGGACTAGTACACGCAAAGTATATTTATACATTCTTTTCGGCTTGGCGTGACTTCTTAGCATAATTGAGGCACCTTGAGGGAACCAGAACAATATACTCCACATCTCTGATTGACTAATTTGAAAAGTCTATATTTTGATATATATATAGGCCATTTTCACTAGTGCGCAGTTCTGACGTAATCCTAATCTTTATGCAGAATTACAAGTTGCGTCGTCTACTTGATAGGCTGTTGGGTCGAGAGCGTACTGATTGCAACCAACTCCTTCACTTCTATCGAAGTACTTATTTTCGTGGACAGATGCGAATACGGCACATGTGTGGTAGGCCAACATGCTGTGTGTCTGGAACCCAACTGGGACCTCAGAAACTGCATATTGTTGAGCTTCCAGACCCAGAGAGAGACCGGGCAACACAGTAACGGTTCGGCCCATCTTAGCACCCTCCGCACAACCTCTCAGCACACTAGCTGCAACAAAACATCATTCACTCATATAACAACAAAAATTGATGTTTAATCACTTACCATTCAGCTACTTCGCAACGCCCGTAACGCATATAAAGCACTATTAACAACTATCAAGGAGGCTAGGGTATAAGCGTTCGCACATAATTTTTGGACCCCGCTCATCCACATTGCGGTCTTATTTGCACCAAATAAGAAGAGATGGGGAAACTTTCAAAATATTACCGAGAAATGTATGCTTTATATATTGAAGGATTCTAACATAAGGACAATCATGTATACAGGTGAGGTGAATACCCATGAACGTTTTCATGGAACTAAAATGGACACAAATAGAACTGGCAACACATTTGGTTGAACAAAAAATATCAAGGTGAAACAATTTCTCGAAAAATAATTTTTTATCAAATAAACACATAATTTTGCCGAACCACAAAAAAAAGAGACTCTAAAATTAAGTTACATTTTCAAACGCATATTCCAACGCTAATGTCTTTCAAGTAACGCTGCCCTGTGAATAAATAGCTTGAGTGACCTATATTTAATTTCAATTACATGTTGCATTCTCGATTTAAATACAATCAGCGGGTGCAGAAGCCAATCAACTGAGTGAGGTTTCATGTATGCTAAGAAATTTATCAGATGATTGATTAAAAAACCGATTTTAAATGCAGTAAAAAAAAACCCCAGGCACACAAAATCCGCAGCAGTACCATAAAATAACTAAAAAAGTCGCTCACTGAACTTTTGGTGCATGATCGAATGGTTGTAAAGTATTTTCAGGACGATGACAAACATAAAATAGCACTACAGGTCCTGAAATACAATCCACAGAAACAAATTTGTTGACTACCGACAATTTTACGGTAACAAACACCGTTGATAATCAACCAAGCATATGACTCTACAAAGAGAATTTCAACAAAAGCAGGAAAAAATTTTAGCCCAAAAAACATTTTCTTTGAAAACAACTGGCACCAAATTTTTGAAGCAAAAACTGACACCACGTTTCAGGTCCTTTGAGGTCTGGTTCTTCTTAATAAGAGACCAGATAACAAAATAAAAACGAAAACGACAATGTAAAAAAATTAACTGGCTAAAAATTATACTCACATTCTATTATGTTTCGCAGAGCAGATAACATTTTTCACATATGAGAACAGATTCAAGAAGTGATAAGACTGCAAAAAAAGACAAAACTTGAAACTAGTTTTCCGAAAACACGGCGTCAAAGTAATAAAAACAAGACTTAAGAATTCTGAAATATTTGAAAACACATTTATCTACATTTAAGAGCAATTATTGATTCAAACACTAGCAATTATGCCTTAATGGAAGACAAATGACCTCCAGTAGCATTCAAGAGGAAAAATATTGAGAAAAAAGGCGAAAACGGAAGTCAATTTGCCGAATGAGAAATCTGCATTATAAATGGAAAACTGTTCACAGAGTAATTCCTCACACCACTTCAGCTGAGGTTTGATAAAAGTTTTCGCATCAAAACTCCATAGGCTTTTTGCTATCGCTGCTGCTACAGCGTGATTGAAACCACAACACTAATCAAAATAAACTTCTTACTAAAAATTAAAACATAGCCGGAAGATTGCCAGAAAAAAGCTGTCGTTGACGCGCTATACGCACATCGGGATTGAAAGAGAAAAAGAAGGAGATTGAAATTGACAAAATTTTCAAAAGTTTCAAAAAAATGATCTAGTTCAGTGTGCAGTTTCAGTTTTATTCTAAACCTACATTAATTTCTTCTAAACTGAAGGGTATTAAGCTTAATACTAGTATCAGCTAGTAATTGCTCTAACGATCTTTGATAACCTAATGTAATATGACTTAATGACCAGGCTTTATCGGTTTATCCCGTTTCTTTTGATTTTGCTCTTTTGACATTGACCGTATTCACATTGCGTAATTCAAAGCATCAAAGAATTTAGAATCCATTCAGTTGAAACATTGAGTGAGGTAAGTCAGAAGTCAAGCCTGAAAATCATGACTTATGTAGAACCAAAAACGTGATCAAAAGGTAAAGCGAATAATAAAAAAAAGGAGAGCGCCTAAATAATGAATGTTGAGAAACTGATGGCGGCTATTAAAAAGTGAACAGACCTAAATAAAAAAACGGCCACTGCAATCCAAATCCTTTAGATTGTAGTAACCCGCAAGGAGACCAACGATATGCACGATTAACGAAGAGCAAGGAGACCAACATCAGCCTATCAGTTGTTCAAACCGTATTTGCTCCAGATTGCCGATATAGCTGCGGAACAGACTTGCGTGCCACAAAATACAGATAGAAACAGCTACAAAAATGTTAAATTTTTTGGCAAAAAGAATTTAATCAAGGGTTTTAAAATCAACTCCGCAGAAGCCTTTTTATTAGATAGTTATCACACATTGGAGGTTCGTTAAACTTAAAATAATTTCAAAGTTAAATTTTGAAGTACAAAACGGTTTTCTTGAACGAGGCAAGCCACGTATCATCTAAACCGAATCACACAGACTACCTACAAAATATTGCCAGAGTGAGTGAGAAATGAAGTCACGCACGTATTTGCCGCCAGTGATAGGAAGAAGTCACTCAGAAATTTCGTATTTTTACGCTTTGCGGTGTGACCCAATGTCAAAATGGAAACAGATCGTCAGATAGCGAAACAATATAGCAGGACAATTCCTGACACAATTTAAAAAGTTTTTATTGACTAAACAAAAAGCTAGACCTAAAAAATATTGAAAAACCCACTCAGAAAAAAATCAGACAAAACATTTAAAACAAAAGTCAAATGGCCGCATGTGAACGAAAAACCACAATAGAGAAAGCGAATTTTGGTTCAAACACCGTTATACGCTTCTTTAAAATTGGAGTCAAAAAAATTATAGCGCAAACCACTCACTTCTCTGCTCCACTTCTTCTTTCGGCGTGACCAAAAGCTCATCCACTTTGACTTCAAAAATTACGAAAATGTATGAACAGATCTTAAAAAACAGCAGAAAAAGTCCTGAGACATTTCAAAGATTTTTCGTTGACAAATAAAAAAATAGACCTTAAATAGACTATGAATGGATTGTACAGGCCATTTAGAAACAAATCCAATCAAAAACATTGAAAAAGTGTAAAACTCAAAGTGAAATCGCCAAATGTGAACAAAAACAGAAAAGCCACTAGCGAGAAAACGATTTTTTGATCAAACACCGTCTTTTTTACACTACTTTTAGATCAGAGTGAAAACAACTCACGGTGCTAAATCACTCCCTTTTTTGCTCCACTTCCTGTTTCGGCGCGACCAACATCACCACTCCTCCAATCTGTCTTCAAAAATCACAAAATAGTGTGATCAGATCATTAAAAAAATAAACCCATCCACCCACTCAAGGGAAAAAACGAGCCTACCAAATGAATCTATAACCATTTTAAATGAATAGCACAGGAAACATAAAAAGAGAAAGGCCAAGAAAGATATATGCAAAAACAAATGATAAAAAACTATTCCAAGTTGCGCCATCGGAACCACTATTGCCAAAACAACTGGCAAGGAAAAAAATCAGCAATAAAAAACTGACCACTCTTTGCTTTAAAAAAGAAACGCTAAATACAGAAGAAAGTAGAAAAGAAAAGATCAGAAAAAATTGTTACAAAAATCCCAAAAAGGTCAAATGCTCGACTGGTACTCTGATAAACCTTTAATAAACTCTTCAACCAGATCACTACAGAACGCAAATCCATAAAAGCAAACAACAAACAATCAGAAAAAATTACAATTTATTTATTTCCTTTTCAGTAAAAATTGCGATGTATAGAACCTTGAACTCTCAAGTCTTAGTAGCAATAGTCTTAGTGAACCAGAGTGAACCAGAAAAGCTATTGCCAAAAACTTAGTTCAGAAGAATAGACAAAAAAGCTACAAAAAGTAGCAAAAACTTGATTAAAAATGCAGAGTCTATGAAAAAAATGGAATGAGATCACAAAAACTGCTAAAAACGCATCCCAAAGAGCAAAATGACAAAATAGCTCAAAATTGCGTCTAAAAGTCTAATATTTTATCAGATGATCAATGAAGCCTCCAAATGCACTATTACTCGTTTAGTTAATTGACACGTACACCACCATCTGATAAGGTTAAGTTAAAACTAAAAACAAAACTGCTTTGAAAAAGCAGCACATGATTAAAACCTCCACAAAATTTAGCTACAAACTATCCACAAATTGCTAAATGCTACTTCCCAACCTTTGTTTTAACAAATTATCACCACTGCTTCTCGTCAAGCATTCACCCAACCAACAACTGGCAAATTCAAAAGAAAAAAAGATTAAAGAACGAAAAACAAAAGAAAAAATTAGAAACTTGTATTGTGCAAATTCGCCTAAGTGTCTGTTGTCTAGCTTCCAGTGGCACCTCTTAGTAGCATCAATTCTGAACTAGCTCTAACTTAAAGATTAAAAAAAGAGTAGCGAAAAAACACAAAGTCAGAAAAAATAAACAAAAGAACAAAATCGGCCGAAACTTGCTTAAAATTACTCTATCTTTAACATAAATAGCTCAAAATAAAATCAGAAAGCAATAAAAAATATTTAGAACTGCCAATTTAAAGCATAGATGCTATTTAAAAAACTTACAAAATAACAAAAAGCATTTAAAACATTTTGAACTATTAAAAACTCGAAAAAATTAATTATTTTTTTTTAAATATTACAAGGGCACACAAAGTCGAAAAATTTTCTTTTAGCATACAGAGTATTAAAATGCTCGTCAAAGAATAGACAAGTCATATTAGGCAAAGAAACTTGTCCAAGACTATGAAGAAGAAAAACTGCAAAACATTACAAAAAAGTTCAAAACTTCTCAATTTCTTTTCAGTTTTTCAACGAAAAAAACGTTTCATACAAAAAAACTGTACTCACTTGATTTTGAAAAACTCCTGAAGCAATAAACGTCTCTTCAAATCCCATTTAAAACATTAACATAGCCGGCAGATTGCCGGAATAGCTGCGAAAGAATAGACCTGCGTGCCATTTAATAGAGATAGAAACAGATACAGATCTACATTGAAAAAAAAAATCGACGCCGCTCAAAAAAACTAGGTAAAAAACATTCAGCGATAAATTAATAGAGCTTGTTAAAATTCATTCCCCAGAAGCCCTCTTATTAGGGACCTTTACTGCAAAAATGAGTTCTTTTGACCTTAAAGAAATTCAAATTAAACTTAAGCTTTAAAGTGCAAAAGTCATTTTATTGAATGAGGTAAGTGACGTATGATCAAAATCTAATCACGCAAATAACCTAAAAACTTTTGCTAAAGTGAGTGAGAAATGACGTCACGCGCGAAAATGCCGTTAGTGAGAGGAAGAAGTCATTAAGAAAATTTGACTTTTTCAGTTTTGCTGTGTGAACAAATGTAAAACGAAAAAGGAGCGTCAGACGACGAAAAAAACCAAGAGCACCGCAATATAGCTTCGCTCAGCTTACAGCTTCGCAGCTATAATAACAAAATAATAGGCGAAAAATTGCTATAATTCGCCTAAAAATAAGCAAAACAGATGAAAAACCTCCAAATTAGCATAACACTGATTCTAAAAAAATTACAAAAAACTGCTTTGAAAGCCGCAAAATGTCGCTGGCTTGCAAACTCCTTTTTAGCAGAAATGTCGCTGGCTTACACACCTCATTTTCTTGTTCTCTTGAAACCAGTGGTATCTCTCTTCACGCGTTTCATTTCCTGCTTCCAAATTCACTCCAAGAAAACTGATGTAAAAAAGACACTTCTCCAATACTCCGCTTCAAGTCGTAAACAATAGATCACATTACTCCTCCTCGAGTCGTAAAAAAGAGCCCTAATACAATTCAAATTCTTTGAATTTTAAAAACCACGAACAGCGCAATATAGCTACGTTTAGTTTACAGCTATAAAAAAGACCAAAAATGACGCTAAAAGGGAATAAAAATGACCTTAATCAAATTAAATTAGCAAAAAAACGGCAGAACTGCAGTTCCCATTCGGTTTGATAGGTAATTGAGGCTCAACTAACCGTAGCTGTACTTTATGGAGAATTCTAGAGCAAGTTTTAGGGTAGTTCTCCTGAGAAGTATCAGCAGTTCTGCTAGAATAACTGAATAGATGGTAGTTTTGAAAAATATAAATATTTAAAAATCACCCAAAACCTTTTAATCCTTTGTCAGCTTTAAAAATGAATGAAATAGTAATGTTTAACTTATTTTAGCAAAAAAAAACAAGACGGTCAATAATAGTACTCCGATATTGTTTTCCTAGCTATTAACAACCTTCGGAATTATTTATTTGTGGAGCGTAAAGTATGGTGTAATTACGTACCCCTCACTGCCTTGTGATCTTCTGGGATGTATTTGAGGAACCAGAACACCTCTGAAGGAGAAACTTGGCCAGCCTTCAGCTCCATCTGAAACGAAATCACGGCTTAATTAATGCATCGTTTCAGAGTTCCCAGGAGAATCAATGGCACCGTTCAATTTTCAATTACAATGTTACAACATAGATGCGAATCAATTTTATCACATTGCATCAGATGACCTATTTTAACAGACCGCACTGTTACCAACAACTAAAATTACACTTTTATATCATATCCAAACTGTGCCATAAACGCTTTCTGATCTTACTTAATATAGCTCCGAATGCTATAGCAACCTCCTACAAGCCAAAAAAACTTCTCCAAAATTGCGACAAATTTGACTCTACACATCAACTTCGAAGTTTAATCCTCGAAGGAACACCCCTTCACGAATCACGGGACATTACATAGTAAATCATTGCGCAATATGGCACGTGCTCTTGGAGCGTGCAAATAGTATGCACCCACTAAGCTGCGAGGCAATCGAGAATGTTAACTTAAGCGAGATAATAGCTAAAACAGTTTAAAACTTGCCTGATCTTTGTCGAGGTCGACCTCCTTCTTGCATTTTAACTCCGCCTCCCTCTCTTCCATCTTGATCCTCTCCTCTTCAGTCTCAGGTTCTTCCTTTGGTGGGTCAGCACATGGTGTAATAGTTGAGTACAGCTCGTAGCACAGACCACTGCTTCTCTGAATTGCTCCCCGAATGAGACCAGGAATGAAACCGAAGTCAATAAACACTCCTTTATCCATCATGCAATCCGTTTCCGTCTTCCCATTGAGACTTTTCTTATCCCTAGTACCGGGTTCATACGTGCCAGCAGCTAAAATCAGCGACAATTTCCACACAATAAACAGAGTCGGCAGATTGCCGTAATAGTTGCGAAATAGACTTGCCTTCCGTAAAATTCATATAGAACCACATAAAGAAATGAGTTGAAAAAAGAGTTATCGCCTCCGCCAAAAAACTTAATTTACTTCGAAGGTGGGGGTATAATTGAGGACATTTTGGGTGGAAAAAAGTTTTGCTTATGCAGAGGTTCGAACCCCCAATCTCCCACTTAGCAAACAGACGTTTTCACCAGTCGGCTACCGCGCCCTTGTTCTCCATTATCTTAAAATCAATTTTGTTTTTAGCAAGAGAGAAATTTTGATAGCTATTTAGGTCACGCAAAAAGCAAGAAATTAAGCGTGAAAAGTTTGTCAAAAGTCAAGAAATCATACGTAAAAAATTACTCAACAATATAAGGAATATTCTAGATAAAATGTAAAAGAGCGTCAGACGAAATTTGACTTCTCGGTGACATGAAGAAGAAAAAGTGAACAGATCTTCAAATATAAACCGACTACCGTCGGACTAATCGCTCTCGAGTGACAGGAAACGGGCTGGGTTCGGCCGTAGCTGGCAAGTTAAGCACATGGAGTCTAGACTCAAGAGGGGCAATAATAAAAGAGGGGAGCGGGGAGGGGGTTAAATAGGAGTAGGTAACAAGAGAACACTTAATCCCATGAATATCCGAATCAAGCGTTACCCAGAAGCTTCTGTGAACCGTACACATCAACGTACTAAAACTCAATGAGAGCTGCTGAACACTTAATACCCTCAGGTCTTTACCTATTTATCCAATTTTTGAAGACGGAAAGTTTATTAAAATTACTGAAGCAGGAATATGTTTTAGCTTAAAAGTCAAAAACATAACACTCAATTTTGCATAGACAAAAAGACATGCGTCTACAAAAAGTTTTCCAAACTTCGTTTGAGATCAATTGAAAAAAGGCACCGCCTTAATACCATGGTTCTAACGCGAAACCAATCGACAGTTAGAGAAGACTCAAATGTACGAGCAAATCTTTGCACGATTTCATCATAAGGGCTACAAATTTTCAATAAAAAGCTGAAAACTGGCAGGCACTTCCGCACGGTAACAAACTAATTTTTGACCACTAAGAGCCATAAGACAATTTTAACAAACTTCAAAAAATACCGAATTACTAAAATTCTATTTAGTTTTGGCGTTAATGTTTTAAAAACTCATAGTTTCCATTTTTACGATAAATGACAGAATGCACAGCTGTTCGAGAACGGCTGCTGCTATTTCACACAAAAGTGACAAAAGTGAACAAAACTTTATAATTTTAAAAATATCGAAACTCACTACTAACTTGTTTAACATTTAACTTTAGATGTTAAATTTCCTAAGATTAAATCCTTCTGGCCAAATGCTATATATAGAAGCAGACTAGGTTATCGGAAACTTTTGGTTGACATCTTCGAGACAAAAAATATGCCAAAACAAAAACTCGAAAAAAAATGATAAATGTCCATCTCTACAGGAAACTGATTTAAAATATTACAAAGCTGATTTAACATATTGAGATGGGGTAGTTAACCCCATCTCAAATATATTCAACGCCTTGGCTTCGCCTCGAATTTTCATAACTTCTCGATGGTGATAACAAACGTTTACTAAAGTTTTCACCAAGTGAACTGTTCCCCGAAGGTGAATTTGCTTCTCTATTGGCGTTTTTAGACCTTATTGCATATATATCAAATAACATAGCCGGCAGATTGCCGGAATAGCTGCGAAATAGACTTGCGTGCTGTAAAACAGAGATAGAAACAGATAAACATCTAAGTTGAAAAAATCAAAAAGCTACGTAAAAAACATTCAGCGCCCCAATACAAAATCTTTGAATTGTAAAAAAAACCAAGAGCACCCCAATATAGCTTCGCTCAGCCTACAGTTTCGCAGCTATAATGAGTCAAGCCTTCAAATTAAATCTCTATTTATCTCTCACTCTAATCAAATTTAACTTCCCACCATTAATTTACTGTTCAAATAATATTTGTTTCCATTTTTGGCATAGTCGCTTTCAGGTGCTTCAGATACTTGAGGAAGAAATAGAGCGATTACTGACCAGGGCAACAATCTGTGAAAGCTTTGGTGATTTTATCGAGTGGGTTGATGTTTCTGGTGATAGGGGAGAACCTGAGCTGTTTCGGGGGCTGGGTTCCACCATCTTTGTGAAACTCTTCGCAAAAGTCCATCATCTAAAACGCACACAACTCACTGCCCTCCGACAATTTTGAATCTCATTTAACTAAGTTTTATTATGGGAAGCTATAACCGCGGAAAAAATCTGCAGGGCATACGACGTCATCTTGATTATGGAAACATTACTGAAAAAATTTTCCTAATTGCCCCTATTGAAAAATTTGTCCTCCACAACAAATTTATTAGGATAGGCTGCTTTAACATTTAAAACATAGCTGGCCAATTGCCAGAAAATAGCCGCGATAGATTTGTATATCTGCAGTCTTAAAGAGATAGTAAACAGATATACTAAAAATTATTTTTTTTCTTAAAGACTAAGATGTTATATTTTGATTAGAAAAAGGTCAAACTTAAAAACTTACTGCTGCTTCTACTAGCTGCTCTTAAATAACTTTCAATTAGCGTGACACACACTCACTTCACTTTGTCTCTCTGAATTAAAGTAAAAAGTAAATTAAAAAGTTAAATTGAAAGTGAGGAAGTCATTTTTGAGAGTGGGGTAAGTCACGTGTGATCAAAAATTAATCACCCAAATGAACAAAAAAACTCGCTCCGCTAAGAGTGAAAACGACGTCACACACACCTTTTAGTTAAAATTGCTTGAACGAATAAACAAAAAGCAGATTTGAAGTGATTGTGACGTCAGATGGTCGTAACAAATATCTTGACGACGAAATAAAAAACAGCGGAACGAGTCTTGTCTTTCCAAAACCAATACTCCGTTCAATTCTTCGCTAGTTTCATCTAAAATTGAGCTTTATCAATTCATCTCGTATTCTCGATAAAGACTTTGTTCGTTCTAGACTGCTCTGCTGAGCGACTGCAGTTCAAAAGCATTTTGGTAAGAACGAGCAAAGAATGAAACTAGCCTAAACTATTCAAAAAATTTCACGTATACTAAGCTGTGCACTAAGGTGAAGCAAAATACAATTTTCGTTGATGAAATAAAAAGAACATAGCAGGACAAGTCCTTCTGATTTATACAGAAAACTTATTTTTAGCAAGCGTCAACTTCTTGTTTCGTAATTTTACTTAAAAAATGCAATTTTATACTGCAGTGCCTTACACAAAAAAATAGTAGTAGATTAAGGTAATTCTACCTAAACAAAGTAAAGGTAAATCTTAACCCAACTCAAGTTAAGGTAAAGTTTATGTAAACGTTGCCTTATTTTTATCTTAACAAAAGCTTACCTTGACTTCGTTAAGGTGAATCTACCTTAAATTTATTTCGTGCGTTGAGTTCTCAAAAGACTTTGATTATTTTTTTCTGAGGACGAGATACATCCATCAGCGATCAGAAAAGATAATAATTGATATGAAGATTTGTCAAAATTTTGTCAAGAAACTTGGTCTATCTTGATAAGATTTAGTAAGATCTCATGAATATTTATCATGAAATGTTGGTATTTCAAGTTCTCGGAAAGATGTTTCAAGTTTTGCAACAAATGTCAAGATCGTGCATTGCTTATCAAGGTGTATCAAGTTTCGATTCATTGGGTTATCTAAAGAGTAGCTGATGCATCATTGCCAACAGGTTCTTCCTTCAAAAAAAAATCTAACCAATTGACGTCTGACGGATTGCACTCAGACGCGTTGCCACCGAGAGCGAGGTACAATAACGGTTCGCATCGAGAGGG
>NC_134470.1:14791683-14846837 GCF_964194025.1 Convolutriloba macropyga
ATTCTCAGAGCATTATCAGTTCTTTCCGTTCTTGATGACGGATAAAATTCTTCAAGTCAAGTCAAGAATGTTCGAGAACGTTCTATACAAAAAAAAATCAAAACGCGCAAGCGATAAGTTTCACAAAAAAGACACTCACGTTTATAATAATTGTTTCAAACTTCGTTCGAGAGCAATTAATATGTTTGACCAGCCTTTGGTTAAAAACTTGATCAGATTGATAGCCCTCGGCATTGGCTACACTATCAGAAAAAATAATAGCTATGTTCAGCTCAAAAACGTGGCTCGGTTTGTGAAAAGCATTGAAAAAATAGCCGTTCGAGTAGATGAAGTTGGTATGAAGAAAAAGTGCTTACATTCCACCAGACATTTCGGTTGCCTTGATGATAGACGGTGTTGACGTAGTAATCCTTCCCGTCAACTTGATAAAGGTAACACCCTTTTTCGGCTTTGAAATCATCTGGATTGGCATATTGGTAAAATGGTTTATCAGTGGGCATGCTGTACTGCACATATTGATAGTCAGGGTGTATGATAAAAGACCCCTCGAAGGGGTAGTAGTAACCTGCAAATGATCAAACACACAATAAGCAACTGTATCCTTCTCCAGTTGGCACCACTTCAGTTTTTTATTAGCGTGCGTAAACAAGCTAATGTGCATTTATACATTGAGCGGATTTTTTTCCGTTTGTGACCCCCAGTACTTTATGCTCCCCCAGTTACAGAGAAGTTATGCACCTTCCATTACATAGAAAATCATTATGTAAAAATATGGCACGTGCGTCTGGGGGGGGGGGGGGTGCAAATGAAATGCGCTCACTAAGTTGGGGGGCACAAATGGAATCTCATTGAGCTTTTACAATTAACAAGTACTGCTACCCAGTGAACATAAATTCAATAGTAGATTGTCATATTCCACCGCCGACTCTAAGAGCCATTTAAGAGCCCATCAACTGTACATCGCGTGCAGCAAAAGACTACGAACGCACGTGTTTTATGCTGGAAAAATAAGCATAATATAACATAGCTGGCAGATTGCCAAAAAATAGATGCGATAGCTTTGGAGATCTGCTGTCCCAAAAAGATAATAAAAAACAGACTGAAAAAGGAATTTTTCTGCTGTTTATTTGTTGTTGAGATGTTATGTTTTGTTCTGTTAATTTGCTCCTATTAACTGCTCTAAATGACCTTCAATTAGAGTGACATGCACTCATTTTGATAATAAAGTATAACGAAAAAAGAAAAGATCGAGCAAAAGTTCAGGAAAACCAGAAGTATACAGTTCTGCGGCTAAAAAGACATTTTGTAGAAAAAAATCCTTCTTTTCCACGCTTTAGCTAACAAACTAAAGGATGATAATTACATTAATTCAAAACATACGAAAAGCAGAAACAATTAAAAATCGTTACGACCAAAAACAATTTACAACGAAACCAAAGAGAAAATTTGAAAAGCAAAGTGTAATTTAATTAGAAGCAGTTGACAGATTACCAGCAAACAGCCGCCGTTGACCCAACTGACCGACGTTAGAATTGAAACCGTTTAAAACAGATTGAAAATACAGAAAAATGACAAAAGTTTGAAGACAATTCTAAGTGTCGAAAAGTGTTCGAACATTTTACTGCGGTATCATTAGATTCAAACATAGCCTGCAGATTGCCGGAAAATAGCCGCGATAGACGCTTGTGGTCTACGATGAATTGAAACAACTAAAGAAAAATGATTGACAGATTGACCACCACCTTTTTAATAGACCACTAGACCACTAGACTTTGGGTTAGATTCGCACTGTCATTTTTATGAGACGCATTTGAACTACAAAGAAAAAATCCTGATGGAGCTCTTTCAAAATTACTTTTTGATATTAAAACTTAAGACTCTATTACTCAGGAATTAGGGCATATAAGTTTCGCACTACTTAGATGCACCGCACATTATTGACATTTAATTAGTAAATGTTCATAAAATTTAAAGTTCCATAAGTGAGCTCAGAAGTCATTTTTTAGTGTGGTAAGTCACTCAACTGACCTAAAAGCAGAAATGACGTCATAAACACAAATTTTAACTGCAAAGCAGTAGAAGTCACTGAAGTCATTGAAAAAGTCAATCCCAAAAAGTCAGGGTAAGACGAAACAAAACCTATCAGACGATAAAAAAATTAGGAGCGCATTAATAGCCGTCTGGAATCGCTGACGCCGCTATTAAAAATACGGTTATTTCAGCCACTAAAAGGGAGAACAAAATCATTAATACCAATACCAGTTAGCAGTATAATTTAAGAAACTTCGATAACTTCACGCACTTAGTCTTTAAACATCAAATCATATGGACCGGGCTTTATTGATTTGTTCCATTTCTTTCGATTAGGCTTTTTGACTTTAAATGTAGTTGTGTAAATATGCTGAGAAATCTAAAATAAGTAAAAAAGTCAGAGAAAAATAAGCTAAACATGAAACTTGTGGCTAATCTAAAACAGAAATTGGTAAAACAAATAAAAAAGGTAAAACATAAATTGGTAAAACTATACCTAGAAAAGAGTTTATTGGGGAAAAAATTTAGAAAAAATTCCGGCAAAAAAAACAGAAAAAAAAGTAAAAACAGAAGTTCAATTTCCACAAAAAAATTGAAAGTCAATTTTCGTTCCAACACCGTGTTCTCACTTTAAAGTTAGACAGTTTTTCGCTCTATTGCATAGTCCGGCTAGACCAAAATGAAAACTCAAATTTAACTTCCAAAATGAAGACTCAAAAATCATGAAAATGTGTAAACACATCATTAAAAACAGCCCGCCAATACAATTCGATTTGTTTGCGCTACAAAACAGAGAGCACCTAAACAATAGCCATTGAGAGGTCAATGCCGGCTGTCAAACATACCATGTGTTAATGTTGCAAAACAGCCAAAACTTCTAAGAAGAGCAAAAACGAACAAAACGAAAACGAAAACAAAACGGACAGGTGTAATAATTCCCTTAACTAGAATTCTCAGAAAAAAAGGTATTGGTAGTCCCCAGTGCCATTCAAAAAACCACGAGGAACAATTATGACAAATAATATCAATTCCAAACAAAAAATAAACATTTAATGTCCAAAACCGCAACAATTTATAACAGAAAACTTATAAGTTTTCGGCTTTGATAGCACATCAGTTCACATACGTTAGCGATAATTCTCTCTTGAAAGAAAAACCACCTTGACGAAAAAACACAATTTAACCGCAGGACTAACCCTAAGAAATCCAAGACAAAAAATACAACATTTTGTCTTAGAAAAGTGTAATTGCAGCGCATTCCTTTAGGTGCCTTGAACATGAAACTAACATAGAAAAAAACTCAAATTCAGCATTTTGTAGGAAAAGAAAAAATGAAAACAAAAACAACTAAACGTCTTTATTTAGCCTCGGCATAAAAACAAATAGAATCAAACTGTCAAATATAAAACGCTGAAACCAAATTCAAATGATTAAAAAATTGAAAACTTTTTCCGAAATTCATAAAATAATATTAAAAGTGCAATATTGAAAACTGTTTCATTCAGTTTACGAATTAACTTCAAAGAATCGAATTTCCCAGAGATACAAAATTTAGCAACATTTAGTGAGGTAAGTCAAGAGTCAAACGTAAAAACTTTGAATTATTGTCAAACAAAAAACGTGTTGAAAAAGTAAATCGAAAAAAGGAGAGCTTATTTCTACCGCAAACATTGAAAAGATAGCTCAGTTAAGTGAGTTTTCACCTAATGTTCCGACCATTCTCACCCACAATTTCAGAAAAACAAGATTTAGTTAAATTTATATGTGTCAATTTCAAAGGAAACTCTTGATATAGAACACACCTGGCAGTCCAAAAAACAACCACCATTCATTCCCATAGCACCAATCTGGATTGAAGAAGCAGAAAACAGCGATAAAAATTGAGTGTTGCACAATTGGATTCATTCTTGGATTCTTAGTTGTGCATACTAAGATTGCATTGGATTCTTAGTTGTGCATTGGATTCATTGGATTCTTAGTTGTGCATACTCCTGTTTCTTAATGAGCACATGCAGGTGCTAGTATCACTGCCAATAAACAATAGAGATGCTAACTGAGACTTACAAGAACAAAGTTCAAATAGCTGGCATCTAAAAATGGATTTCATGAGTTTACCCCATTTCTAATTTTGAATTCGTTTTTTTACCATTACTATCTTAATTTTCTGTTGCTTTGCTGAGCAACGCTGTTTAAAAGCCCTCTTAGCCCGCTTAGGAGTGAAGCTAGCCCGGAGACAAAAATAGATTTCATGCAAAACGTTGAACAAGCTGTGAGCTAATGTAAACCGATACAAATTTTTGTTTTACAAAGAAAAACATAGCAGGAAAAGTCCTGAATAACAATCCAAAGAAGTTGATGAAAACTTGAAAGCTCTTCAATTGGCTAACAGAAGATTTTGATAACAAAAGTAAAACAAAAAACTTTTTACATAAAATGAGAATTATCAAAACAGAATTTGTATTGTAGATACTATGGTTGATAACGTAATGCGAACCGATAAATACTAAATTTCTCTCAACATTATCAGTTTTTTTGTTCTCAGAAAAAAATTGGTTTTTTGGAAAATCGTTGAAGAAACCAGCAGCAAAATAGTCTAGTGATAAACTGGCATTTTTCACAGTAACCTTGCTCACTAGTTTTAGCAGAACCAGCAAACTCGTGCCAAAAACCAAAAGGACAAACCTGCAGGCTACAAAAAATTTTGGGTTATACCGAGCCCAACAGAGGGCAGAAAAAGATCCAAACAGAAAATTACCTCAAAAATGAAAAATGAAAGAAGGTGCCCAAAAACTGTGAAAAGATATTAGAAATAGCTTCAGTAATGCTAACATCTATTCATTACTATTAAATAAGTTTCAATCCTCTCTTATACTAGGACAACCTGAAGCACAAAAAAGTTTTCAAACTTAACATAAAGTAAATTATTGGCGAAAAATCAAATATGCTCAAATTTAAGTATTAAAACTGTTTTATAGGTCACTCAAAGTAAATAAAACCAGAAAAGTGTTTAAAAATTTAGAAAAAACTTGAAATAAGCAGAAAAAGAAAAATTTATTAAAAGTTGCAAAATTATTGATATACAGATCGTAAAAATCACTTCTGGGTTGTTAATAACTCTTATTCCATTTTTAAGCCTTCAAAAAGTTTTTTGCCCTATAAAAATGAGAAAATCAAAAAATGGCAGTTCCTTTCGATTTTGCTCTTTTGACTTAGACCGTAATCACAACATTGCGTAGTTCAATACGTCAAAAATTTTAAAATCCATTGATTTGAAACAGTGTGTGCAGTAAGTCAGAAGTCGAGCGTGAAAATCGTGCCTTCTGTAAAAAAGACAAAAGGAGAGCGCCTAAATAAGAGTCGTTTGAGAAGCTGACGGCGGCTATTAAACTAAAAGGCAAAAAGAAAGAAATAGCTGAAAATTGAATCTTAAAACGTAATCCTTGCTTCCGATGGTACAAAAATCTCAAAATACACTATAACTATTTTAAGTAATTGATAGGTATGCAAAATTTAGTCTAAGCTTGAACCGAGGATGCTCTCTACAAATTTTGGAAATTTTAGCAACGCACTGGTGCTATAAGTTTGGCTAAGTGATAAAAAAACTTTCCTGTAATAAAATCATTTAATATAAAAAATTAAGTCCTATGAAAAAGTTATCCAGAAAATCCGAGAAATGAAATCCAGAAGAAAATAGAAAAATATAATTAGCATTAATACAAAAACACTTTTCTTTTATGCAGTATAAAACATCAAAATCTCACAAATTAACAGGCACGGTCCTGTAGGCTCACCAAAATTCTCTATTTGTAAATTCCACGAAACTTCAAAAAATTGGCAAATACCGTTATACAAATTTTTCGATTTTCTTCATGCTGATGAAAAAACTTTCATTCTGTAAAGAAAACATTGTTTACTGCCGACAGAAATCTTTTTGTACAGCAGAAATCTTAACAGTTCCAAATAAATTGCAATGAAACAATAAAAGGTTGTTTTTTCCTATAAAATTGAGAAAATTCAAAAAATGGCAAACGTTTTCAAATAACTTGAAAAAAATTAGCAAAAAATGATGTGTCTGGTGTTCAAGTCTGTAACAAAATATACCGTATAAATTAGCATAAAAATGAATTATGGCTGAACTTTGAGGTAACCAAACTAACAAAAAACTAAGAAAATTGAAAAAACAGCCGGCAGATTGCCGGAAAATAGCCGCCGTTGAACCACTTGACGCACATTGGGATTGAAACAGAAAAAAAAATTAAGAAAGAAATCGACAGACTTTTTTCTTAGTGTCAAAGCGGTCTTATTTGGATTTTGTAAAGCGCTACTATTATAAATTTTGCATATTCGGATTTAAAAAATAAACCTAATTCACATTCTAAACAGAAGGCTATTAATCATATTATTAACGCTAGCCAGCAATCTCTTCAATGAACTTTGATAACCTAATGCATTAATGCCCTCGCTTTACATGTTAATCCCGTTTCTTTCGAGTTTGCTCTTTTGACTTAGACCGTAATCACAACATTGCGTAGTTCAATACGAGAAAGATTTGGAAATCCGGTGATTTGAAACAGTGAGTGAAGTTATTCAGAAGTCGAGCGTAAAAATCGTGACTTATGTAAAACGAAAAACGTGATCAAAAGGTAAAGCAAAATAAAAAAAAGATTTTTCATTGACAAAACAAAAAACGGACTATGAGTGAATTGAGAAAACCATTTCCAAAAAAATGAGATAAAAATAAAAAAAAAACAGAAAATCATTGTCAAAATGCCGCATGAGATCAAAAACCACTGGCGAGAAAGAGAAATTTGGTTCAAGCAAAAAAAACTAGGCCTAGAATGAACTATGAATGGATTGCGAAAACCATTTAGAAAAAAAATCCGATCCAAAAAAACTGAAAACATGAAAAATCAAAGTGAAATTGACGCATGAGAACAAATAACCATTAGCGAGAAAGCATATTATTGTTCCAACACCGTTTTCTCACTCTACTTCAGTGATTTCACGCCGCAAAATCACTCGCGTTTTTCGCTCCACTTTCGGCATGTCCAAAATCGCTACAATTTGAATTCAAAAATCGTGAAAAAGTTTGAACAGATCTTAAAAAAAGACAGCGCCTCAATACAATTCAAATTCTTTGAATTGTAAAAAAGGAGAGAGCCTATATAGTAGCCGCTGAGAGGCTGACGGCGGATATTAATTAACATCACCGAATAACGTCAGGCCTCAAACGATCGACCAGTTGGCTTCGGCAGTAGCCAGCAGGTGCCTAGTGATGTTGGTCAAGCGATTGGAGTAAGGTTTGGAGGGCTGGACGAGAGTGTTTCTAATCGCCGGGTGGAGGGGAGTGGACGCAGAATTGTTAGGGGGTGACTGAAGGGGCCAAATCTTCAAGATTATTAACACTCCTTCAAATCATAAAAATTCTCCAGAAAACAGTTCCATTCACTAAGGGAGCTGCTGAACCACTCAATGTTTTCGAAGACGACCATTTTAAAGGGTCAGATTGGTATTGATATTAATACAGTATTGGTATTGGCATTAATACATGAATCATCTCATTCAAATTAGCAGTGTGCTGTTTAGGAAACTTTAAATAGGTTCCTTGTCCCTGTTCAGAAAGTCTGTTGAGCCTGTCATCAGTGAGAAGTAAAAGGACAGCATAAACCCGAAAAAAGGAGAACTCCGAGATTAGCTATTTTTCACATTATGCCTTACTAGAAAAGCAGACTCACTCAGACAGTATTATTTAAGGTGACATATCCTGACTTAACCTTATCAGCTTAAGAAAAATAGCAAAAGCGGATTTGAGAATGGGGAAAGGGATTTGAGAGGTCACCAAAACTTGCTCACGCAAAAGAACGAAAACTCGCTGCAATAAGAATTAAAAGCGACAGCACGCACAGAATTCCAAAATTGAGCTAAGGAATGAACGAAAAGCAGATTGAAGTCAGTCTGAAATCCCGGCCGTAACAAAAAAGTTGGCGAAATAGAAAAAACAACCAAGAATTGCTCCTCCGTTTATCGCTATCGCAGCTATTGAAAAACAATTACTGGCAAAACTCAAAAATTCATAAAATCTTATGAAAACACATGTTAACAAACTGCCGGTAAATGACCGCCATTAATTCCCACAAACCGGACTTGGGTTGAAACAACAGGAAAATAATGAAAATTTGATTATTGTACAGAAACCTTTTTACAAATTTTGATGGGCTTCCATGATGAGATTCAATAGCAATTGAGCCACTGGAAAATAAAAAAAAATCTAATTATCTGAAGCGCGCTTATCTTGTTCGGCATTTCAGGGAACGATCAGACTCGACCATAAACATTTCACTTCATTTTTGAAAATTACATTCCATTGCAGATTAGGAAGCCCTTAATGTTTTTGCTCAAAAATGCGTGTCTCCGAAAAAATTTTTAAATGAGAAAAATAGCCCCTCTATCGTTGGTCTGTGAGATGCTTTAAAAAATTTATGTTGATAATTTTGATATGGCAACAAATTTTAACATTCTAGCCTTAATTTAAAAAACTTTCGATCGAAAAATCAATAATAACTCTAATAACACCGTCGCATCACTTTTTTTCTAATTTAAAAATTGTTCTTCAGAACCTGAGAACAACATTTTTCACATGTAAACAAAACTCTCAAAGTAACCAGCCGTGCAGCCTTTTACAAATAAACTAAAAACGCAAATTTTAACCAAGAAAATAAAAAAGCTTCCAAAAAATATTGAATTTTAGGAACATGCTCAACGGTACGCATAAACCAAATAACGTTGAACGAATTGATCTCAAACGAACGGCGGTGGCAAATCAACCTTGAGAGGGTGTAGCTTAAAAATGTTCTGAGGAGTTTAAACAAGTCACTTCTAGAGGGTTTCGAACCATTCACTCTCAGGTTGGCGGTCTGGCATATTAACCACCCAATCGCTACGCCTTTGATTTCATTCGCTCACAGTCGCTTTCACCAACAAACTTCATTTCAAAACCTTAGCAACTGATCATTCAAAAATGAAGAACTAAAGAAAAGAATGTACTCGTACAAAAGCGCAAAAATGGTCGGGTGCTTTTTGCATAAAAAATACCAACACGTTTACAATAATTACTTCGCTCGAGAGCAATTAATCAAAACGCAATTCAGACTTGTAATATGATTCAACAGTTTCAACCGTCAGGTCTCGTTGATTATTGTTGCAAAAAACATAGTCCACTACAAGGAAAAATTACTCCCAAACGACAGTCGAGGCGTTGGCTTGTTCTGTTAGCTATCTCAAGCTCACTCAGTCCCTGACTTAGGTGCGCGGAGGGGTGGGTAGCAGCAAAGCGGGGTAAGAAAAAGAGGGGCTCCATAACTACATCAATCTAAGCAGCTTTGTTGAACCGTAGAATTTGAGCCACTGAAGGTCTAATAGAGCTGCCCAGACAATTAATGCCCTCGGGCATTACCAGTTTTTGAAGACGTAAATTCAACTAAGATCTTTCAAGCGAGCAAAAGGATCTAGAAAAAGCAAAATGGTTCAGCACAAATTTTGCAATAAAAACACACAAATCGGCACAAAATGGCCCCAGACATTGCTCGAGAGCAATTAATGATTTATAGTAAGCATTCAGCATGTTTTCAGCTCAATTGAACTGAATGCATGCACCCAAAAGAAATCATTGATAGCAGATTGCCGGAAAATTGTATTTTTAAAAAGCGATCTATTTTCACTGGATTTTGTAGTTAGACATACTGTTTTTCCAATATCAATACTGCGCTCAAACACCGGGCGATTCTTAGCTAGTTTTATCTAAAATTGGGCTTTATCGATTCATCTCGTTTCTATTTTTTGAATTCGTTTTTTTGATAATGACTGTTCGTTTTTTAGACTGCTCTGCTGAGCAACTACGGTCTAAAAACATTTTGTTAAGAATGAGTAAAAAATAAAACTGGCCTAGAAAATTCAAGAAGATTTCACGTATACCAAGCTGTGACCAGAAGGGAATATGAATTGATTGGGAACACCATTTAGAAAAAAAAATAGTATAAAAAAATCGAAAAAACTGTAGAAAATCAAAGTCAAATAGCCGCATGTGAACAAAAAACCACTTTTTGTTGATACACCGTTCTCTCACACTAATTAAAAAAACACAAAACCACTTCGTTAAACCACTCGCTTTGTCGCTTCATTTCCTGTTTCGGCCTAGCCAAAATCATCGTTTCAAGGTGACTCAAAAATCATGCAAAATGTGTGAACAGATCTCAAAAAAAGACAGAGCGCCAAAACAATTCAAATTCTTTGAATTGTAAAGAAACGTGACAGGAGCAGTTGTGAATATAACAGTTCAAAAAATGAAGAAAGAAGACAACAATATCAACCGTCTGAATATACAGCCTCCAATAATAAACAAAAGATATACCAAGACTTCTACTAAAAGTGAACACTACAAAACTCGAAGAAAATAATCATTTTATCTTTAGAAAAATAGGTTTTTCGAAGGTTTCACCTCCGACAACATCAACCTCAAAAGACCTTTATACTGCGGCAGTTTAGACATCAAACATCAACTTTGTAGAAAAAACTTGGAAACAAAAAAAGACAGCACAAACAAAAAACGATTGGCAAAAAACTTTCGTACGAATATCATTCAAAATAAGTGGCATCACAGTCAAATCACGCAACTAAAACATAAAGTATTTAAGATTTATTGTAAAATGTACCACTAAAAAGCATATATCAATTTTATTGAAAACAATTGGAGGACAACGTAGCAAAGGCAGCAACAAATGAAGGCAACAATCAAAAGTTTTGAAAACATATGTTCTCAAAGCTAATAAACATATTAGCAAAAAACTGACAACCTTAAAAACTTTCAATTATGAATTTTTAGCAAGCATACGAGACCTACCATTGATAAACTGAGCGCCAGGACAGAAAAACAATTACAAACGTACCCAGCACATTGCCGCCAAATAGCCGCAATTGATTCTCATTAACTCCATCGGAATTGACAGAACATTAAATATGGAAAAGATTGATTGTTGTACAGAAAATAATTTTATAACTCGAACTATTGCTTTCATTTTGTAGTTATGCATATTCCTCTTTCATAATGAGAGGATACAGGTGTCTATTATGAATACCAAATATCATTAGAGGTGGTTTAAAAAAATTATAAAAAACAAAGTTCAAATAGTTGGGATCTAAAACGGGCCTCATGCGTTTACCCCGTTTCTATTGTTGAGTTCGTTTTTTAAAAATGACTCCAATCATTTCATGTTGCTCTACTGAGCAACCGATGTTTTAAAGCCCTTTAAGCAGAATGAGAGGCGTGAAACTAGCCTAGAGAAGTAAGAATTATTTCAAGCAGCTGTCAACTAAAGTAAAGCTAATCGAAAATTTATTTGACAAAACAAAAATGGCCGGCTTTAATATCCGGCTGAGATGGGCGCATCTTTTAAAAAACGAGTAAAATCCAAAAAATCATTACTATTTTTCAATGAAGTCGTGTCAAAGTCGTGAAAACTGTTAGATCTGAATAAAACTGTTAAATTTGGAAAACTAATAAAACTGATAAAGATAAGCGCCATTTGAGACCATTGAGATCTGACGAGTTAAAATGAAGGAACGAAACATAAGTGCAGAAGTTAGCGACATACAAAAAAATCACTAATAAATTTTGGAACCAACTTGTGTGATAGTCAATAAAACCGTACGTTTTGATTTGAAAAAATCCGGTAAACTCACATATGTCCGCTAAAAGTGTCAATGACACCAATCATTAATGGGACTAAAATACAGAACAACATAAAAGAATAGAAAGGCAAAATGAAAATTGAACGTTTTTGAAAGAAAGTCGTGAAAACAGTTAGATATGAAAACAATTTAAAACTATCAGAATTCGCCTTATAAGAGAGCCACTTAGAGCTCTTCGTAAGGAAACTAATAGACAAAACAAAAAAGGGGGCAAACCCAAATAAGCTCTAACATTTTTTCGTAAAAAAAGTAGTGTCAACGACGTTAAAAGCGTTAAATTTAAATCAGAAAATTGTTTTAAATGTGCTTCAAAAAAAAGCCAAAATGACATATCAATGATGAGAATAAATAACAAAAAACACAAACTACAAAAAAGGCAAACGAAAAACTTTTTTCATGGTGAGAAAACAATAATTGTCTTTTGAGGGTTTAAACATAGCCGACAGATTGCCGGAAAATAGCCGCCGTTGACGCACTCGATGTACATCGCGATTTTTTTTTCTGTTTTTCTTTCAATGTCAAAAAATGTTCTAATTTGGCGTGCAGTTTGGGTTAGATTCTAAAACAATACTTAAATCGGATTTCGAAACAGAAATCTAATAAGCTTAATACCAAATTCTCGGCTAGCAAACACACTAATGAACTTCGATAACCTAATGCACCATGAATTAATGACCGGGCTTTATCGGTTTATCCCGTTTTTTGATTTTGCTCTTTTGACTTTGACCGTATTCACTATATTGTGTTATTTTATGCGTGAAAGAATTTAAAATCCATTCAGTTGAAACAGTGAGTGAAGTAAGTCAGAAGTCAAGCGTGAAAATCGTTACTTATGTAAAGCGAAAAACGTCATCTAAAAGAAAAGCGAATAAAAAACAAAGCAGGACAATTCCTGACGTACAATTCAAAGAATTTTCTTTGACTAAACAAAAACTAGACCAAGAACAAACTGTGAGTGAATTCCAATAAAATCAGATCAAAACAATGAAAAAAACATAACCGACTAACGTCGGGCGAATTGCTCTCAAACGACCGGCGAGCGGTTGGCTTCGTCCGCAGCTAGCCACGGGGGGGGGGGGGGGAGTGGTGCACCGGGGCTTGATGGGGGCAACACTGAGTTGGGGGGGGGGGCAACAGCGCGGTGGGGGGTGGAGGCAATAGTGGGGGTGGGGGGTCAACAGGGGGGGGGGGTGTCTCAACCTCTAAGAACCGCCCTTCACACCATAAGTGTAAGTCTCCAAAACAGTTTGAGCTGAAACAACTGAAAGGCTCTAAGAGCACTTAATGCCCGCAGGGCGCTACATTTTTCCCGTTTTTGAGGACGAAAAGTCAAAACCGTCAGACAAAAATTTGGTCAAGCGAAAAATCGCATTAAAAAAGACCGACAGGACTAATAAAATTGTTACAAACTTCATTTGAGAGCAATTAAAAACTGAAAATCAATGTGAAATCAAAAAACCACTACCGACAAAGCAAATTTTTGTTCGGACACATTTTTCTCACTCTACTTTAAAATTAGAGCAAAAAAATTACGCCGTAAAACCAAAAACCACTCGCTTTTTCTGTCCACTTCCTGTTTCGACATGACCAAAATCACTCCAATTTGACCTAAAAATCATGAAACTGTGAACAGATCTTGAAAAAAAACAAACAAGACAGCGCCCGCAATACAATTCAAATTCTTCGGCTATTAAACAACTTCAACTACGCATTATCAGAACACACCTATAACCTTTAAAAACTATTTGTAACAGAATCTGTTTAATCGCCATTTTGTCACTTCATATTAACAGCACCTTAAAAAATGTCACGCTTCAAAACTATTAAATTTTCGCACTTTTTGCGACTCCAGCGTGATTAAAATTTTTACCCTAATTTGTCTTATTGCCCCAATTCGACTCAAGTGTGAACAGATCATAAAAAAGACAGCGCATCAATACAAGTCAAATACTTCGAAGTATAAAAATTAGAGCTCCAAAAACAACCGCATGAACAGATGGGGCGGCTATTAAAAAATCGAAACAAAGATGTTAGATCTCATTATTATGGCCCAGCTCATCTTCTAAGACAACATGAATAGAACTTGAAAACCGCAAGCGCAAGATTAAGAATGCCAAACTCATACACTTCCAAGGTTACAAAGCAAAAGGTCCCTATGTACAATGCTATATGTGAACTTGCACAATGCGTGTTTCACAAACGGTCAGAACCACTCAGCCGCAGTTCTCAACTAGCGGCAGAAGTTGCAAGAGACTTCGAGATAGGAACGTAAACTTTTGAAAAATGCAAATTGAATGTGACTTACAGCCGTTATCGCATGCCTTAATGAGGTCATCCTGCAATTCCCAATTATATTTGCATCTCGGCTCCACAATATCCTCGTTTAGCAACATTGACTTGACTGAAGTCTCACACAATTTGCGCACACGGAAGTACTCGATCCTCTCCTCCACGTGCTCCGGTTTCTTTTCTGAAACAAACTGTTTGCTATTCGACACCGTGCACTAAAATTTTCTTAAGTGTTGAATCGCACACTTAGAGACTAGTGAGCCGTAAGTCTCTAAGAGCACTTAATGCCCTTCGGGCTTTACCTGTTTATCCCGTTTTTGAGGACGGAAAGTCAAATGGGTCAGACGAAAAATCGGTCTAGCGAAAAATCGCATAAAAAAAGAAAGACCACAGGTAATATAAATGCGAAGAGATAAGAGACTATCGATGACAATTGATATATACCATTTATAGGTGTAAAAATGTCAATTATGCGGGTTTAAGTCTACCGCTGGGGAGGGGGAGGGGAACCCGCGACTGCTTGCTTTTTCTGCAGTCAAATATAATCAGATTTACAGTCGAAATTTACTTAACAGTATTAGAGTATCATATGTACTCTAACACTTGTATGCATTAAATGCAACTACTTCTCTCATCATTTTAGGAAATTCAGATCATTATTAGAGCAGAAGCAGACTGGTTTGTTCAGTATGTTTACGGTGAAAGGAAAATACCTGCTCCAGTTTTTCAATTGATGAAATTTTGGATCTATTCTGTTTGCCCCCCCCCCCCCCCCCGGGTTTTTACGCCCCTCAGTTGCAAATTATATGTTGTTATATAGCACTACGTAAAAAGATAGCACGTGCGCCCGGGGGGGGGGGCGTAAAAGATACAAGCCCACTAAGCTGGGGGGGGGGGGCAAACAGAATAGATCCAAATTTTCACGTTACTTTGAATGGGTAATCGGCATGATTACATAACCAACTTTCGAAGAGCTGCTATTATTTAAGTAAGACCCACAAAATGTCTTTGGGTCATATTTTGCGCTGTTGGCTGTAAAAAGCTCCAACAAATCGGGTATAAGAAAGTGCCGGCCGGTCTGAGGAATCGGATCTATTCTGTTTCGCTCGCGCACGGCGTCCCCCCTTACAATTCATTTATCGTTATATAGCACGTTACTGTGTACAAAATTAGCATGTGGGGCTTAAAAGTTATAGGCCTACTCAACTAAGCGGAGGACCGAAACAGAATAGATCGGAAGGACCTTATAACGAAAAGTTCTTCTTTTGGCTGTCTTCGCTGACGCTGAGCAGTTCCAACTAGATTCGATTTAGAAGGCAAAGGATATTAAGGCAGACCCAAGATGGGCTCCTTTTACAGCCTTAAGGTATAAAGAGCTAGGGCTACTTATTTCTACGCGCAAAGTGGACTTTCCTATATCTCTAAGACTAACCGACTCTGTAAAACACTGAAGGTATACTTCAATTATAACAATGTATAAAAGAGTTAACACCGGAGTCAGAGGTATACACATCGTGCAACTACTCTATTAGACTGACTATAGTTAGTGGAGTTATCGCTATATAAAATACAATAGTGTCTTCTCAGTCTCTGATTGGTTGGAAGTGTTAACATCCAGTATTTCTACTGCTACAATATTTTGCGTACAAAATTTTCCTATGGCAAGTAAAGTAGCTGAGGAGGCTACGGGTGGTGTTAAATTGCAGGCCTTCTACTAATTACATTTCTCTGCTCTAAGAGGAAATTGTGAATTCAAAATTGATTGATATCACGTTTGGTTGGAGAAGTAATCGGAAAAGTCATGTTTGTTTTTTGGTTTCATAGAGACTTCTGCTATTAATCTTCAATTACATAACCGACCAAAGTCGGTTTTCAAAATGAAAATGAAACCAATTTCAGTGCCTTTTTCCATTTGACTTCAAGCAGTAAACTACCGCTAATTCATTCAGTTCAGCTGATAGAGAGTATAATTTAGATCGAACAAAACGAAAAAAGTGAAGCAGTACTTAAAAGTCACTCGAAAATGTCAAAAGGGTCAAACAAAACTTTTGCATAAGACACACGTGACTACAATAACTTGTTCAACATTCGTTCGAGAGCAATTAATAATTGGTCTGTTAAGACTTTAAGTACTTCTTAATTGAAAACATAGCCCGCAGATTGCCGGAAAATAGCCGCGATAGACGCTTGTGGCTTTCCATGAATTGAAACAACTAAAGAAACAAGATAGGCAGATTGGACAAAAATCCTTTAGTAGACCACTAGATTTTTTGGGTTAGATATGTACTGTCATTTTTATGATACACATACGGTCTATAAGGAAAAGGCCCTAAAAGAGCTTTTTCAAAATTGATTTTCGAAATAAAAAACTCAAGACTAATACTCAAAAATTAGGGCATAAGTTTGGCACACACTATTGATCTTTAACTAGTAAATGTTCATAAAATAAAGTTCCATAAATGAGTTCAGAAGTCATTTTTTGAGTGAGGTAAGTCACGCAATCGACCTAAAAGCAGAAATGACGTCACACAGACAAATTTTAACTGCAAAGCAGTAGAAGTCAGTGAAGTCATTGAAAAAGTCAGGGTAAGACGAAACAAAAATCTGTTAGACGATGTTAAAAAAATAGGAGCGCAACAATAGCCGCCTGGAATTACTGACGCGGCTATTAATAATGACCTGAGTTAGAATAAATCGGGGAGAAAAACACGACACCAATAAATCTTAGAGGAACCAATCTGACCTAACTAATTGCAACAAACACCATGAGACCAGGTACTTCCCTCAGGGTAATCATACCTGTGCTTTCGCAGTAGCCATCGTAGACCATCAGACCCATGGCGTTCATACATGCACCGCCAGCGCTAGGGATCCGACAGTTGTGAACCCACTTGGCATCACACACAGTAGTGGGATCGTCTCCCCCGGTGGAGAATTTTTTCACATCGCCGTATTTGCAGTCACACGCCTTGTCTAATTGTTGTTCGTAGTTCTCAGGCTTGAATTGGAAGATGTTCTTCTGTTGTATCTCCAGCTGCTTGATGCACTTGTCAATACCAGCCTGCTTTGCTATGAAAGGAACACACAAACATCATCATGTTGCAATTACAAATCGGCAGCTAACTACAACCATTTAATACTAAGCAATTATTAATTTAGCAATGGACAAATTCCAACTTATACCGCTTGCTGTCATGCTTCATGATATTGAGAGTATCAAAAATCTTTTGTGTTCTACCCAGAGAGGAGATAATCATCTTTTACTGATGCTTAGTCAAGATACGTAAGTTTCATACAATGTTTCATAAACGTATATATTTCTCAGTCATATATTGTACATCCACTTTTCAAGTGCTGTTTTTGAGAACTCATTTTTAATATCGAGTGCTCCTTCGAGAATGAGACGAATTGTTGGGACATTTTAAGTATATCGTATCCCATAAATCTGGTCAAAGTTAATGTTTAAAGAATATGAATAAAACAGATGAAATGGAACTGATACGAAAAAATGTCGGCATTCAATTGACCACATGGACGATCAATTGCGTGGTCTGGCGTTTTTCAAGCGTTCGATTAATTCAACTTTATGAGACATACTATAGATGCTTTTAATCAATAGTGCAACTAGATTTACATTCGTTCGTTTATCACTCGTTCGCAATCTTTAGCAAACTAACCACTGCCATCACAAGCCTCTCTGAGACACTTCATAGTGTAGGTGAGGACAGAGAGGTCTGGTGTCTCCCCCTCTTCCGGGCACCTCTCGTTATCGCAATTGGGGAAGTAGTACTCAAAGGTGCCCATCTCTGCAATATCCTCAGCACTAGGCACCGATGCACAGAAAGCATTTGTCTCTTCACTATCGGTTGCGGTCGAGGCGGTCTCTTCGCCAGCGCCACCTTCACTCGCATTCGTGCCCTCGTTTGTGTCGTTGCCGTCGCCTGTGTCACCTTCAGCGGCCTCAACTAATTTAAAAGAGCACGCATTAATTATCTATGAGGAATTTCATTCCTCTCATGATTGGAAGAAATATTTGAATTCTAAAAATAATGCAATAATTCTATTTGATAAACCCCCTTAATGCTGTATTTCTCCTGACTGAATTTTATTGAAAGAATTAAAAAGAGTAAAAAACAGTTGGTTTAATACAAGGCCTTGAACACTTATTTTACTCCGAAGATACTCGAGGTGAAATTAAATAATAAATATATAGAAAGCATCACTTTATATCATCTGTCCACAATGAACAGCACAACGAAAAAGGAGTCCAATACAGTATCCTAAAAATGTATAAAATATTACTATTAGCCATAGAATCTTTCTTCTCACAGCCATCTTAATAATACTAAGGCGCCAATTTATAACACAACCGGAGATATTAAGATTTAGTGACATTACACGTTATTCGCAGTTTTGCCTCGCAGCTATATCATAAATTCCAACAATAGCACACGAAGCTCAGAAAAATTAAAACTGGAAAGCAATAGTATGGATGTTCGATTAATACCCCTAAATAACATGATACTTTTGATTATCAGGACGTAAATCAATAACAACCAGGACTATTTTTTACGAAAGTAGGATCTTTTCCGTTTGCGCCCCCTCCCCCCGCCAGCTTAGTGGGTGCATATTATTTACAACCCCCAGACGCACGTGCATATTTCACATAATGATTAACTACGTAATGACACGTGTTCCGTAACTGGGGGTGCGTAACGTACTGGGGGAGGGGGCACAAACGAAAAAGTTCCCAACAGCATTTTTGAAAGCAAAAAATATCAAATGATATTGCACAAGGTCAAATAATTCTTAAGCAATGTAAGGCTCGAAAGAAATAGCTTCATTAGTCAAGAAAAAGTAAAAAAAAAATACAAACCTTAAATTTAAGATTTTATTTTTATAATTTTAATTTATAGTTTTCACAACAATTTCTCCAATGCAATAGCTGATTTTTAGCTATAGGAAAATTTAGCCGACAAGATACTATTCTATTTATAAAAGAGACATCGGCACGCAACTACACAATCAAAAACTTAAAAAAGTACCTCTTGTCACGATGGTTGTAATTGCCAACAAGCCGACTAAAATTGCCGACAATTTGACCAAATTCATTTTTGAAAGAGAAAGAAACAACTTTATTAGAGAAGTAATACCAAATTTATGACCGGGCCGGAAAGTCGCGCTTATCGTCGGATTGTTTTGCTTATCTAACAAATATTGTATTAAAGATAAGAAACGAACCTATATCGAATTCGACCAGAAATTTTGAACAAAATAACCTCAAACGATACAACACCCACATATCAATGCATACCATTCATACAATCAAGAACTATACATAACCAATTTTGCCTTTATCGAGTAGGTTTTATTCTCATATTCACTGCATAAATTGCCGATCAAAGAAGCATTTTGATAAGAAAGTCAAACATTAATGAGGTGGTCGACACCCAAACGGTTTGTTCAGCTGATTACAGCTCAAATATTTGACAAATGTCTTTGTGCAAATGAACACAGGGGATCCAATGCCCTGGTTAGAGCAAAATTCTCACTATCGAGGTTGAAATGAGGCACAATGTACATTATTAGGCGACAAGAGGTTAAGGTTGAATCATAACCTCGTATAAAGCAATTTCATAAATTTGAATCGGAACAAAACTTGATTTTCGTCCTATTTTAATTTTTGCTCCTCAAACACACCGAGGCACTTTGTACAAATTTTCTGGTACAAATCCAAACATTTAATTTCATCAATTTTCATAAACAGATTTTAAAATTTAAGAAAAGAGAAAACCAAGTTGGAGAGCCGGTCGGAATTTTCAGAACCTGATCAAGTATTGCCAGAAACGTACTCACCTGAAGTAAAACTTAGCAAACAACTGCTGAAATTTGAAATCAAACATCAAATTTTATTAACGACGAAAAGTAGTAACAACTGATAGTGGTTTCTGTCTTATTCCAAATTGAAATTTTACATAGCCAGCAGCCGATTGTGGAAGTAGCCGTGAAATAGACATGCTTGGCCGCGACATACAAAAAGCAAAGCCACAAAAATGAGTTGATAGTTATCAATGCAATCTATATAATAGTCAAATGTTTCAATTCATCTCAAATCAAATTCAAATCACTTACTGCAAAGCCTTGATATTAACAACATTCAACCTCCTTATGAAAACTCTAAAATCTTTCAGTATTAATGAAGTACTTATATATATTGAACTCCTTCGTTGATACTGAAAGAGCTCAGAGTTTTCATAAGAGACCTTAATGATAGCTTGAAAAAGTCATTTAGAGAATGCAATAAGTTATTTATCACCAGAAAATGAAATCCATTAACCCAACACAACTGGAACCTGCAAATGGGTGTAACAATGTGAAATGAAGTCACGCATATGAAAGAAGATAAAGAGCAACGTAAAAACCTGCTGAATAAATTCTTCTTGGAACGGAACGGGGATTTCGAGGGGGCAAAAAAGGAGGCGTCCAAATTGCCAGGCGGAGGTTGGACGGCGGGCGGTAGACAAACTCTTAAGATTAAGAACCACACTTCTCACTATGAATTCATGTCACCTTAAAACAGTTTCGGTGAATCGAACACTTAGAGACTAGGAGTAAGGAATACGCTCTAAGAGCTGTTTAGACACTTAATACCCTCCAGACTTTACGTTCATCCCTTGTTTGAGGACCAAAAGTTAAAAGCGTAAAAGCGTGAAACGGAAAATCAGTCAAACAAAAAATTTCATTAAACAAAAGACCGCAGGAATAATATAGTACCAATAAACTTACTTGGAGATCAACTTCAGAAAACTAGCTGGCAGATTGCCAGAAAATAGCCACGATAGCTTTGTAGATCCGCAAACTAAAAAAACAGTTAAGAAACTTTATAGGAAATTTTATATTTTGATTAAGTCTCTCATTAACAAAATATTGCTGCTTCTATTAGCTTTTCATAAATTACCTTTAATTAGAGTGACACTCCCTCACTTGACATATCTCTTTGAGTTAAAGTTAAGAACCATCAAATTCAGAGTGAGGAAGTCATTTTTGAGAGTGCGCTAAATCACGCGTGACAAAAAATTTAATAAAGCGAACGAACCAAAACCTCGCACCATTAAAAGCGAAAATGTCGTCACGCACGCCATTCAGTTGAAATTGCATGAATGAATGAACAAAAAGCTAATTTGAACTCATTGTGACGTCATATGATCGTAACAAAAATCTTGACGAAATAAAAAACACAGCCGGAAGAAATCCGGAAGCGACTCGAAGCGTCAAAACTTCACTAACAAAACCGTAAATGCAGCGAAAGCCTCTACCTTTTGTATAAAACCATTAACTCACTACCTCTCCAGGTCTGCTCTAAAAATTGGTGAAACTTAAACCACTGTTACAAAGAGAACTAAAATGCAGCAAAATTTTATATTATTTGAAACGTTTGGTAACGTTAAAGAATCGGAAATAATTAAGGTGGTTAGAAAACTGATAGTTTGTAAAAGCTGACATAGTTATCAGTTTCCCTCAAATAATTCATGATTCTAATCTGAAAAAGGTTGCGAAAACAAACGGCAGATAATAATCTTAAAAACTAAGTTAAATCTTTTGAAAAAAGAAAGCTCAAATTTAAGAATAAGAAAACACCTATAATGACACCTATAAAATCTATAATGACAATTCTAATCATTGCAATTAAGCCACAAAAAACACACACTTGCCCTTGTACATATGCCAGACAACATGATTTCAAATTAATTCAAAAATTAAATTGGTCATAGAAAAGACATAAGCAGCAGAAGAATAATCAAAGGCCAAAAATCGTTTAAATTAATACCAAGACCGGAAGAAAGTTGCAGTAAATAGTCATAAGTGGAAATTTTGGAAAAGGCTTCCTATCAAACTTTCAGTCCTGCCTTATGTTGAATGAAATCAATTGCAAACCAAAGAAATGACGCAAAATCTAAGAAAAAGCTGAAATCATTCATTTTTAACAACTGAAAAAAATCAATATACCGAAAATAATATTAGGTGCCAGGCCAAAGCTAGAATGATACTAACCAGAATGTGAAGAATATTGGTACAATGTAAGCAACACCGTAACAAAAAGACATTCTTGATTTTTGAAAGTTAAAAATCAATTTGAAAAATTCTAGAAAAACGAATTTATTTCATAGTTCAGCATTTAAGACATAGAAAGGATAACCAGTCATCCGATACAAAGATCTATCCTCCTGAAGATAACAAAAAACAGAATTCATAAATACGAAACATTGAAACATTTTGCAAAAAAATGGTCAAAAAACTTTTAAGACTGCATTTATGAAGTTTTTACTGTTTTTCAAAAACTTAACGCCAAAAAATGATTGAATTTTTATTGAAACGAAATTAAAGTCCCTCAGGTTGCACAAAAAGACTATTTGCAGCAATTACAACCAAAATACAAACAAAAAACTGACGAAAATCGGAAAAAACTATCAAAATCGGATTAGCATATGTACAATTTTATAAAACAAAATTACATCGAGGTAGAAAGAGGCATTGAGTACATGAATTATCAAAGAAAAGTTGCCATATTAACTGATTTTTGACAAAAAAACGGTTAAAAGATCAAAAAAAAGAGAAGAAATTATAGAAAAAAAGCCAAAAGTTAACTAAAAAATCAAGAAATATGCACCAATTTTCCACTTGAAACGCATTTTCAGGCACTGTAAAACACTGTGGCATCAATTTCTGAGGTTGGCAATTCAATATAGTATCCAATAAAATTTATTTCTACGGGAAACCAAATTAAAAGCAAAAAAATTGGACCCCTTAGACGAAAAAACGGTTAAAAACGGTTATCTATATGTGCCATTCAGTCAAAAACTACTTTTTAAAGTCAAAAAGTCATTCACTAAACGCAGCGCATGATCAAAAAACTTCTCTCGCTTAGCGAAAATCTGTTCATCAAGGTAGCTTTTCTCACTTTCGCTTTTAGGTCAAAATGCCGCGTGAACAAATCTACTTCCTGTAAAAAAAACCGAGAGAAAACCAATACTCCTCTTCGAGTCGTAAAAAACCAAGAGAACGCCAATAATAGCCTCAGCTATCGCTTTGCGGCTAATAAAAGCAAAAAAATTAAAGCACCATAACTGACTAGATAACAAGTAGTGCCGTTCAATCTAAGCTTCCTAAAGATTTATCGCCATCTTGTATGAAAACCGAGAAATGACAACAAGAATTAAAAAATTAATCATACTTTTAAAACCGAATGGCAACAAAGTCATAAAAACCAATTGCTGCATTAAAAAACTCTTTAAATAAACATGTATCATAAGACACATGATATCAAAATTAGCGCAAAATTTAACCTGTCACTATTGCAATAAACGGACAGAGTAACTAAAAGAACAAATCTGAAAAACTTCGAACAATCGCTAAACATAAACAAAAATAAATGGTGCTTAAGTCATACAAACCACCGAATATATATTTCATCCTCTTAACCGACCAAACTATTCAAAATTGTAAAATACCAACATTACTAGATACTACTATGATCCAAGAAACAAAAAAAAACAAATTCAAAATATCTGCCACAAAAACTAATTGTTCTAAATTCATTAAAAGATTTACAAAAACAAATGGTTGGGACAGAAACGATACCCAACAAAGAGATTCAATTAAATCTCAAATAAAGATTTGTTCTTAATGGGACTCAGCGACATTATACAAAAAGTACATGCAAACTCAATCATTTTTCAGGAAATCAAAGACATCAAAAACATATGCTGCAAATTAAGGGACTGAAGTAATCGAAATTAAGAAACATTAGAACAGAAGTCAATTTACCGCAATTGAAGATAACTCCCAGAAACCAAAAATTCAATGCTCTTTCAAATTTCTCGCTTTATCGCCCCCTTTGCTGCTTCAGACCAACCAAAATCACTACTATAATTTGACTTCTCCTTGACAAAAAGGAGCAATCTGTAAACAGATGTCAAAAAAGACTGCGCCCCAATACAATTCGAAATCTTTGAATTGTAAAAAAGACAGCGGATCAAAATAATCCAAAATTGTCGGATTGAGAAACACACCAGGACAATTCCTAAACTTTAAGTAAAAAAAATCTTTCAAAAAGTAGAATTTGTGAAATAAATAGATTCGAAAACTATGAAAACAAATGAAACATAACCAACTACATATTGCTCTCAACAACTGGCGAGGGCAAGGGGTTGGCTTCAATAGTAGCTATCTTAAGGTTACTAAGGAGGTTAGTCTCACCGGGCGAAGGCGGGAGGCAAGAAAACAGTGGAAGCACGAAAGAGGTGAATGAATCTGCCCTCATTGACCTTCAAATCAGGAAAATATTACCTAGTAAGCAATTTTGGAGAAATGTATACATAGAAACTGGTAGAGATCAAAAAGAACTTAAAAGACTTAATGCCAAACGGGTTTTAACAATGTATCCCCTTTTTGAGAATGAGAGGTCAAAAGCATCATACAAAAAATTCCAAAAAAGACCATCAGGAGCCAAACAATTGCTACAAACTTTGAGAACAATTAACAAAGCAAGACTGATCAGTTTAATCCTTTCAACTGAGGATTGCGTAAATGACTAGTTGATTACTTGATTTTCAAGAGTTACTGATTAAGAGAAATGCAAACTCTTAGCATGAGTTTTATTGGCTATTTTCCAGATACGTTAAATGATGCATCTCACCAGTTGTATAGCTTTCGAGAAAAAATAACCACTTCAAGTTTGGCACAGCCTAGTTTCAACGTGAAAACCAGCTTCCTCAACATCATCAACATCTTTGAAATCTGAATTTAAGTGAAGTGAGATAAATCAAAAAGAAACGGGTAAGACCATGGGAATCCAAGAAACCAAATATTTCATTGTTCATTTCAACTAAAAGTATTCCATATTATCTCGATAATTGGTGAGAAAAGACATCAGAGGTGAAAACTGTTTTGATGTAATATTCTCTGTAAATAAAGTAACTTATACCCCATTTAAAGTCTTTTCACCATTCGGCTGTATTTCATCTCGAGATAAAAACGAAACTGCTCATTAAATTGAATTTGGCCAGAATGTGATAGACTAGCAGGCGTTTTGGATCTGCGAACATCGAGTACATGTAGATAATGAGCAATTTACTGCCTTCATTTATTTAAAAAACAAAACGAGAAGATTGAATTAGTATATCTGTAATTTTAACATCACCAATCACAGCAGCACAGCTAAGTGATCAAAAGCAATCAATCAATCATCTTTCATCAAATACTCAGCACTCATTAACAACGATTAACGTCAATAAAATTGAGCAGCAAAAACAACATCAGAAATAACAAAGATATAGGGTTATTTTGACTATTGGCATCAATCAAAACCGACCGAAGTCTTGGTTCTAAATAAAATATTGGAGTAACATTTTTGAAGCTACCTTAAATATATAACCAAAAGAGACAGACAAAATGCTCACAAACCACGGGGGGGGGGGGCAGAAAAGCTGAGGAGCAAGACCTGACCTGTAAGATTGTTGATCTGTGTGCACCTGAATTCGCCTAGCCGATAAAAGACAGCCTTTTCAATTGCATAAAGCGTGACGAAAGTTTACTCAAAGCCATTCGGTTACGGGCAGAACTTTGTTTTCGAGCAGTTAAAACAACGATGTATCGTAACTACCAGAACCCGAAACAGTACCATTCCATTAACAAAAAAACAACAGGGCAAGTCCTCAAACAATTCAAACAATTTTTATTGACAAAACGGAAAACTACACCAAGAATGGACTATCAAGGGATTGGAAAAACCATTTAGAAAAAATCCGATAAAAAATCGAAGAGTTAAAATCGAAGTCAAATTGTCACATGTGAACAAAAACCAACAGCGAGATAGCGACACCGTTTTCTCACTCTGCTTAAAAATTAGAGTAAAAAAATTTCACGTCTCGCTTATTCGCTCCACTTTCTGTTTCCGCGTGACCGATATCACCACTTCAATTTGACTTCAAAAATCATGAAAATGTGTGAATAGATCTTTAAAAAACATAGCCGGAAGAATTCCGGAAACGAATAAAAAAAATTGACCATTCTCAATGACTTAATGAGCATCCTAATTAAACATACCCGGCAGATTGCCGGAAAATAGCCGCCGTTGATTCCAAAAAGCATGATTGGGATTGAAAGAAAAGAAGATATTGAAAAAAAAAGATTTTTGTACAAAAACATTTTTTAAGTCCGATTTATTTTGATGGCATTTCGTAGTTGATCATACTTCTGTTTCTTAGAGAGAGGCCACAGGGGCTACTATCAATACCAATAAGCATAGGAGATGGTAACTAAGACTTATAGGAACGACGTTCAAATAGCGGGCACCTAAAATTGGGCTTTATGGGTTTATCCCGTTTCTATTTCTGACTTCAATTTTTTATACTGACTCTGTTCATTTTGAATTGCTTTGCTAAGCAACTGATGTTCAAATTTACTTCTAGCAGAATGAGAGAAGAGAAACTAGCCTAGAGAAGTCAAAAAGATTTCACGCAAAAAGTCGAAAAAGCGGCAAAATGGTAAAGCGAAAAAAATTTCGACGAAGTAAAAAAAAGGAGCGCTATAATAGCCGGCTGAGAAGATGAGGGCGGCTATTAATTATACTCAGCATTTTGAAACGATAATATAAAATATTGGAGTAACATTTTTGAAGCTACCTTAATAATATAACCAAACCAGACAGACAAAATGCTCACAAACCACGGGGGGGGGGCAGAAAAGCTGAGGAGCAAGACCTGACCTGTAAAATTGTTGATCTGTGTGCACCTGAATTTGCCTAGCCGATAAAAAACAGCCTTTTACATTGCATAAAGCGTGACGAAAGTTTACTTAAAGCCATTCGGTTACGGGCAGAACTTTGTTTTCGAGCAGTTAAAACAACGATGTATCGTAACTACCAGAACCCGAAACAGTACCATTCCATTAACAAAAAAACAAGAGGGCAAGTCCTCAAACAATTCAAACAATTTTTATTGACAAAACTGAAAACTAGACCAAGAATGGACTATCAATGGATTGGAAAAACCATTTAGAAAAAAATCCGATAAAAAATCGAAGAGTTAAAATCGAAGTCAAATTGTCACATGTGAACAAAAACCAACAGCGAGATAGCGACACCGTTTTCTCACTCTGCTTAAAAATTAGAGTAAAAAAATTTCACGTCTCGCTTATTCGCTCCACTTCCTGTTTCGGCGTGACCGAAATCACCACTTCAATTTGACTTCAAAAATCATGAAAATGTGTGAATAGATCTTTAAAAAACATAGCCGGAAGAATTCCGGAAACGAATAAAAAAAATTGACCATTCTCAATGACTTAATGAGCATCCTAATTAAACATACCCGGCAGATTGCCGGAAAATAGCCGCCGTTGATTCCAAAAAGCATGATTGGGATTGAAAGAAAAGAAGATATTGAAAAAAAAAGATTTTTGTACAAAAACATTTAAGTCCGATTTATTTTGATGGCATTTCGTAGTTGATCATACTTCTGTTTCTTAGAAAGAGTCCACAGGGGCTACTATCAATACCAATAAGCATAAGAGATGGTAACTAAGACTTATAGGAACGACGTTCAAATAGCGGGCACCTAAAATTTGGCTTTATGGGTTTATCCCGTTTCTATTTCTTACTTCAATTTTTATACTGACTCTGTTCATTTTGAATTGCTTTGCTAAGCAACTGATGTTCGAATTCACTTCTAGCAGAATGAGAGAAGATAGAAACTAGCCTAGGGAAGTCAAAAAGATTTCACGCAAAAAGTCGAAAAAGCGGCAAAATGGTAAAGCGAAAAAAAGTTCGACGAAGTAAAAAAAAATAGGAGCGCTATAAAAGCCGGCTGAGAAGATGAGGGCAGCTATAAATTAAACTCAGCATTTTAAAATGATAACATAAAATATTGGAGAAACATTTTTCAAGCTACCTTAAATATATAACCAAACCAGACAGACAAAATGCTCACAAATCACAGGGGGGGGGAAGAAAAGCTGAGGAGCAAGACCTGACCTGTAAGATTGTTGATCTGTGTACACCTGAATTCGCCTAGCCGATAAAGACAGCCTTTTACATTGCATAAAGCGTGACCAAAGTTTACTCAAAGCCATTCGGTTACGGGCAGAACTTTATTTTCAAGCAGTTAAAACAAGGATGTATCTTAACTACCAGAACCCGAAACAGTACCATTCCATTAACAAAAAAACAACAGGGCAAGTCCTCAAATAATTCACACAATTTTTATTGACAAAACTGAAAACTAGACCAAGAATGGACTATCAAGGGATTGGAAAAACCATTTAGAAAAAAATCCGATAAAAAATCGAAGAGATAAAATCGAAGTCAAATTGCCACATGTGAACAAAAACCAACAGCGAGATAGCGACACCGTTTTCTCACTCTGCTTAAAAATTAGAGTAAAAAAATTTCACGTCGCTTATTCGCTCCACTTCCTGTTTTCGCGTGACCAAAATCACCACTTCAATTTGACTTCAAAAATCATGAAAATGTGTGAAATCAGGAAAATAGCCGCCGTTGATTCCAAAAAGCATGATTGGGATTGAAAGAAAAGATATTGAAAAAAAAAGATTTTTGTACAAAAACATTTTTTAAGTCCGATTTATTTTGATGGCATTTCGTAGTTGATCATACTTCTGTTTCTTAGAGAGAGGCCACAGGGGCCACTATCAATACCAATAAGCATAAGAGATGGTAACTAAGACTTATAGGAACGACGTTCAAATAGCGGGCACCTAAAATTGGGCTTTATGGGTTTATCCCGTTTCTATTTCTGACTTCAATTTTTTATACTGACTCTGTTCATTTTGAATTGCTTTGCTAAGCAACTGATGTTCAAATTTACTTCTAGCAGAATGAGAGAAGAGAAACTAGCCTAGAGAAGTCAAAAAGATTTCACGCAAAAAGTCGAAAAAGCGGCAAAATGGTAAAGCGAAAAAAATTTCGACGAAGTAAAAAAAAAGGAGCGCTATAATAGCCGGCTGAGAAGATGAGGGCGGCTATTAATTATACTCAGCATTTTAAAACGATAATATAAAATATTGGAGTAACATTTTTGAAGCTACCTTAATAATATAACCAAACCAGACAGACAAAATGCTCACAAATCACGGAGGGGGGGCAGAAAAGCTGAGGATCAAGACCTGACCTGTAAGATTGTTGATCTGTGGGCACCTGAATTCGCCTAGCCGATAAAGACAGCCTTTTACATTGCATAAAGCGTGACCAAAGTTTACTCAAAGCCATTCGGTTACGGGCAGAACTTTGTTTTCAAGCAGTTAAAACAAGCATGTATCGTAACTACCAGAACCCGAAACAGTACCATTCCATTAATAAAAAAACAACAGGGCAAGTCCTCAAACAATTCACACAATTTTTATTGACAAAACTGAAAACTAGACCAAGAATGGACTATCAAGGGATTGGAAAAACCATTTAGAAAAAAATCCGATAAAAAATCGAAGAGATAAAATCGAAGTCAAATTGCCACATGTGAACAAAAACCAACAGCGAGATAGCGACACCGTTTTCTCACTCTGCTTAAAAATTAGAGTAAAAAAATTTCACGTCGCTTATTCGCTCCACTTCCTGTTTTCGCGTGACCAAAATCACCACTTCAATTTGACTTCAAAAATCATGAAAATGTGTGAAATCAGGAAAATAGCCGCCGTTGATTCCAAAAAGCATGATTGGGATTGAAAGAAAAGATATTGAAAAAAAAAGATTTTTGTACAAAAACATTTTTTAAGTCCGATTTATTTTGATGGCATTTCGTAGTTGATCATACTTCTGTTTCTTAGAGAGAGGCCACAGGGGCCACTATCAATACCAATAAGCATAAGAGATGGTAACTAAGACTTATAGGAACGACGTTCAAATAGCGGGCACCTAAAATTGGGCTTTATGGGTTTATCCCGTTTCTATTTCTGACTTCAATTTTTTATACTGACTCTGTTCATTTTGAATTGCTTTGCTAAGCAACTGATGTTCAAATTTACTTCTAGCAGAATGAGAGAAGAGAAACTAGCCTAGAGAAGTCAAAAAGATTTCACGCAAAAAGTCGAAAAAGCGGCAAAATGGTAAAGCGAAAAAAATTTCGACGAAGTAAAAAAAAAGGAGCGCTATAATAGCCGGCTGAGAAGATGAGGGCGGCTATTAATTATACTCAGCATTTTAAAACGATAATATAAAATATTGGAGTAACATTTTTGAAGCTACCTTAATAATATAACCAAACCAGACAGACAAAATGCTCACAAATCACGGAGGGGGGGCAGAAAAGCTGAGGATCAAGACCTGACCTGTAAGATTGTTGATCTGTGGGCACCTGAATTCGCCTAGCCGATAAAGACAGCCTTTTACATTGCATAAAGCGTGACCAAAGTTTACTCAAAGCCATTCGGTTACGGGCAGAACTTTGTTTTCAAGCAGTTAAAACAAGCATGTATCGTAACTACCAGAACCCGAAACAGTACCATTCCATTAATAAAAAAACAACAGGGCAAGTCCTCAAACAATTCAAACAATTTTTATTGACAAAACTGAAAACTAGACCAATAATGGACTATCAAGGGATTGGAAAAACCATTTAGAAAAAAATCCGATAAAAAATCGAAGAGTTAAAATCGAAGTCAAATTGTCACATGTGAACAAAAACCAACAGCGAGATAGCGACACCGTTTTCTCACTCTGCTTAAAAATTAGAGTAAAAAAATTTCACGTCTCGCTTATTCGCTCCACTTCCTGTTTCCGCGTGACCGAAATCGCCACTTCAATTTGACTTCAAAAATCATGAAAATTTGTGAACAGATCTTTAAAAAACATAGCCGGAAGAATTCCGGAAACGAATAAAAAAATTGACCATTCTCAATCACTTAATGAGCATCCTAATTAAACATACCCGGCAGATTGCCGGAAAATAGCCGCCGTTGATTCCAAAAAGCATGATTGGGATTGAAAGAAAAGAAGATATTAAAAAAAATGATTTTTGTACAAAAACATTTTTTAAGTCCGATTTATTTTGATGGCATTTCGTAGTTGATCATACTTCTGTTTCTTAGAGAGAGGCCACAGGGGCTACTATCAATACCAATAAGCATAAGAGATGGTAACTAAGACTTATAGGAACGACGTTCAAATAGCGGGCACCTAAAATTGGGCTTTATGGGTTTATCCCGTTTCTATTTCTGACTTCAATTTTTTATACTGACTGTTCATTTTGAATTGCTTTGCTAAGCAACTGATGTTCAAATTTACTTCTAGCAGAATGAGAGAAGAGAAACTAGCCTAGAGAAGTCAAAAAGATTTCACGCAAAAAGTCGAAAAAGCGGCAAAATGGTAAAGCGAAAAAAATTTCGACGAAGTAAAAAAAAAGGAGCGCTATAATAGCCGGCTGAGAAGATGAGGACGGCTATTAATTATACTCAGCATTTTAAAACGATAATATAAAATATTGGAGTAACATTTTTGAAGCTACCTTAATAATATAACCAAACCAGACAGACAAAATGCTCACAAATCACGGAGGGGGGGGGGGGGCAGAAAAGCTGAGGATCAAGACCTGACCTGTAAGATTGTTGATCTGTGGGCACCTGAATTCGCCTAGCCGATAAAGACAGCCTTTTACATTGCATAAAGCGTGACCAAAGTTTACTCAAAGCCATTCGGTTACGGGCAGAACTTTGTTTTCAAGCTGTTAAAACAAGGATGTATCGTAACTACCAGAACCCGAAACAGTACCATTCCATTAATAAAAAAAACAACAGGGCAAGTCCTCAAACAATTCAAACAATTTTTATTGACAAAACTGAAAACTAGACCAATAATGGACTATCAAGGGATTGGAAAAACCATTTAGAAAAAAATCCGATAAAAAATCGAAGAGTTAAAATCGAAGTCAAATTGTCACATGTGAACAAAAACCAACAGCGAGATAGCGACACCGTTTTCTCACTCTGCTTAAAAATTAGAGTAAAAAAATTTCACGTCTCGCTTATTCGCTCCACTTCCTGTTTCCGCGTGACCGAAATCGCCACTTCAATTTGACTTCAAAAATCATGAAAATTTGTGAACAGATCTTTAAAAAACATAGCCGGAAGAATTCCGGAAACGAATAAAAAAAATTGACCATTCTCAATGACTTAATGAGCATCCTAATTAAACATACCCGGCAGATTGCCGGAAAATAGCCGCCGTTGATTCCAAAAAGCATGATTGGGATTGAAAGAAAAGAAGATATTGAAAAAAATGATTTTTGTACAAAAACATTTTTTAAGTCCGATTTATTTTGATGGCATTTCGTAGTTGATCATACTTCTGTTTCTTAGAAAGAGGCCACAGGGGCTACTATCAATACCAATAAGCATAATAGATGATAACTAAGACTTATAGGAACGACGTTCAAATAGCGGGCAAAATTGGGCTTTATGGGTTTATCCCGTTTCTACTTCAATTTTTTATACTGACTCTGTTCATTTTGAATTGCTTTGCTAAGCAACTGATGTTCGAATTCACTTCTAGCAGAATGAGAGAAGAGAGAAACTAGCCTAGGGAAGTCAAAAAGATTTCACGCAAAAAGTCGAAAAAGCGGCAAAATGGTAAAGCGAAAAAAAGTTCGACGAAGTAAAAAAAATAGGAGCGCTATAATAGCCGGCTGAGAAGATGAGGGCGGCTATTAATTATACTCAGCATTTTAAAACGATAACATAAAAATAACCAACTAGAGAACACATCAGATAAACAACTTATAAAAATCGATATAGCATTTGATAACATTTATTTTTAGTTCCGCCTCCAAAAAAATAATGGCAAAAACTACTGAGACCTCGTAATAAAAGTGATTGGCAACAAAATATTACCATTCAACAGGCAATCTAATAAAATGGGTTCATAAAGAAAAAAACCGAGAGGTGAAATAAAATTACAAACATAGCAGGCAGATTGCCAGAAAACAGCCGCAATAGATTTATAGATCGGCAGTCTAAAAAAAACAGTAAAAAGACAGACCAAAAAAATTCGTCTTTTCATTGAAGGCTGATCTGTTATATTCTGATTAAAAATCTGTATAAGTTATTGCTGCCTCTATTAGCTGATCTCAAATAACCTTCATTTAGCCATTTGACACACAGCCATTTGACCTTATCTCTTTGAATTAAAGAAAAAAATCAATTTCAAAGTGAGGAAGTCATTTTTGAGAGTGAGGTAAGTCAAGTGTGACCAAAAATTTAATCACGCAAATGAATAAAAAAACTCGTTCCACTAAGAGCGAAAAATGACGTCACACATTTGATTCAGTTGAAATTGCATGAACGAATGAACAAAAAGTGGCTGTGACGTCATATGGTCGTAACAAAAATCATGACGAAATAAAAAAAACCAAGAGAAGGCCAATAATAGCCCCAGCTATCGCTGTGCGGCTATTAAAAACGGAAAATAATAATCTATAGAAAATTTTCAACAAAATTCAACATCCCAACCATTATGTAGAGGAAAATTCAATCAAATCTTCTGGTATATCAGTCACCAACCCATTAAATACTAAACAACAATTTAAAATGCAAAGAACAGAAAACCAAAAAAATTAGAAATTTAAAAATTATATTTTAATGAAAAGCGCCATGTCTAGCCTTCCATTGTCACTCTATAGTGGCAATACCTTAAGAAAAGCTCTTACTGACTAATACATGTCGGACAAATACTAAACAACAAAAACGCAAAGAACAGAAAACCTAAAATTTGTATATATTTCAATGAAGTGCTATATCTAGCCTTCAGTTGTCACTTCATAGCAGCAAAACCTATAAAATAGCTGTAAATCAATAATTGGCCAAGAAAAAATAAAACGAGAAGCCTAAAATCAGAAGACATTGACAAAAAACTTGAAGACATTGACAAACAGCAAACGATTGGCCTAATTTTTTTTCAAATTTACTCAATTTCTTGAAACAAAAGAACTCAAAATCAATGTCAATCAAATTGAAAAAGTATATAAAGAGCTAGAACCACCAAAAATCATGACGAAATAAAAAATACCAAGAGAAGGCCAATAATAGCCCCAGCTATCGCTGTGCGGCTATTAAAAACGGAAAATAATAATCTATAGAAAATTTTCAACAAAATTCAACATCCCAACCATTATGTAGAGGAAAATTCAATCAAATCTTCTGGTATATCAGTCACCAACCCATTAAATACTAAACAACAATTTAAAATGCAAAGAACAGAAAACCAAAAAAATTAGAAATTTAAAAATTATATTTTAATGAAAAGCGCCATGTCTAGCCTTCCATTGTCACTCTATAGTGGCAATACCTTAAGAAAAGCTCTTACTGACTAATACATGTCGGACAAATACTAAACAACAAAAACGCAAAGAACAGAAAACCTAAAATTTGTATATATTTCAATGAAGTGCTATATCTAGCCTTCATTTGTCACTTCATAGCAGCAAAACCTATAAAATAGCTGTAAATCAATAATTGGCCAAGAAAAAATAAAACGAGAAGCCTAAAATCAGAAGACATTGACAAAAAACTTGAAGACATTGACAAACAGCAAACGATTGGCCTAATTTTTTTTCAAATTTACTCAATTTCTTGAAACAAAAGAACTCAAAATCAATGTCAATCAAATTGAAAAAGTATATAAAGAGCTAGAACCACCAAAAATCATGACGAAATAAAAAAAACCAAGAGAAGGCCAATAATAGCCCCAGCTATCGCTGTGCGGCTATTAAAAACGGAAAATAATAATCTATAGAAAATTTTCAACAAAATTCAACATCCCAACCATTATGTAGAGGAAAATTCAATCAAATCTTCTGGTATATCAGTCACCAACCCATTAAATACTAAACAACAATTTAAAATGCAAAGAACAGAAAACCAAAAAAATTAGAAATTTAAAAATTATATTTTAATGAAAAGCGCCATGTCTAGCCTTCCATTGTCACTCTATAGTGGCAATACCTTAAGAAAAGCTCTTACTGACTAATACATGTCGGACAAATACTAAACAACAAAAACGCAAAGAACAGAAAACCTAAAATTTGTATATATTTCAATGAAGTGCTATATCTAGCCTTCATTTGTCACTTCATAGCAGCAAAACCTATAAAATAGCTGTAAATCAATAATTGGCCAAGAAAAAATAAAACGAGAAGCCTAAAATCAGAAGACATTGACAAAAGCTTGAAGACATTGACAAACAGCAAACGATTGGCCTAATTTTTTTTCAAATTTACTCAATTTCTTGAAACAAAAGAACTCAAAATCAATGTCAATCAAATTGAAAAAGTATATAAAGAGCTAGAACCACCAAACAATTCCCTAAAAACCATATCAAAAGAAGAAAACATAAAATGCTAACAATCTAAACAAGGCAAAAAAGTAGAAATAGTGCAAATCGAATAATAAAATGTAATCTTTGCTTCCGATGGTCCAGAAATTCTTCAAAATACACTATTTACTAACTTGAGTAATTCATAGGTATGCAAAGTTTAGTCTAAGCTTGAACCGAGGATGCTCTCTAAAAATTTTGGAAATTTTAGCAAAATTTTGGAAAAATTGATATTATAAGTTTGGCTAAGTGTGTGACTGTTTCTTGTTCAGGACAATTTGGTACAGTGCATTATGTTGAAATATCTCGTCGTAAGAAGAAAGGATTCAAGATTTGAGCAACGATTCAAACATGGCTTGAGCGGAGCTGTCTAATAGTACTATCAAATAATTTCTCTTTCAGCAGTTTGAAGAGATCAACTAGTAAAGGTGAGTAGGTAAGCACACCTTTGACTGAAAAAATTGGAGTTAAAACTAACAAACTGGTTTGAAAAAGCCGCACGTGATCAAAAACTCCGCTTGCTTAGCGAAAAACCACTCTTTCATCTCTCTTCTCTTCAATTCCTTCAGTCGTTTGACCTAAACACTTAGTTTTCACATACAGCATTGACTTTTACATCCTGTTTTAAATACATCCTGTTTCCAAAAAATTATGCACAAAAAGACAATCAACCAATACTACGCTTCGAGTTGTAAAAAGACAGCAACCCAAAACAATTCAAATTCACTGAATTGTAAAAACAAAAGAAAAAAATTTGCTATATGCTAGCGCAGCAATAAAAAAACCTTACTTAAAAAAGCATTCATAAAGTATCTGAAGATTAAAAAAGAGTTTCTTAAGATACACCAGGCGGAAAAATTGAGAAAATTTGGAGATTTTTGATGTAACGAGAATAACTGGCATCACACGTGAAGCAACTTTCCTGTCATAAAATCCACTCATAGTAAAATCAAGTCCTATGAAAAAATTATCCAGAAAATCAAAGAAAATAGAAAAACTTAATTAGCAGTAATACAAAAAAGCTTTTCTTTTATGCAGTATAAAACATCAAAAATTAACAACTCAAATATTAACAGCCATGGTACTGTAGGCTCAAAAAAATTCGCTCTTTGTTTGACGGAACTTCAAGAAATTGGCAAAAACAAAACAAACCCGGCAGATTGCCGGAAAATAGCCGCCGTTGATTCCAATAAGCACGATTGGGATTGAAAGAATAGAAGATATTGAAAAAAAAAGATTTTTGTACAAAAACATTTTTTAAGTCCGATTTATTTTGATGGCATTTCGTAGTTGAAGATAACGTACTTCTGTTTCTTAGAGAGAGGCTACAGGGGCTACTATCAATACCAATAAGCATTAGAGATGGTAACTAAGACTTATAGTAACGACGTTCAAATAGCGGGCATCTAAAATTGGGCTTTATGGGTTTATCCCGTTTCTAATTCTGACTTCAATTTTTTATACTGACTCTGTTCATGAAAAAGCGGCAAAATGAGGTAAAGCGAAAAATTTTTTTCGACGAAGTAAAAAAAAAATAGGAGCGCTATAATAGCCGGCTGAGAAGATGAGGCGGCTATTAATAAAAATTTCTCGATTTTCTTCATGCTGATGAAAAAACTTTCATTCTGTAATAAAAAAATACTGTTTACTGTCGACAGAGATCTTTTCGTACAGCAGAAATCTTAACAATTCCACAATGCATTCCATAAATGCAATGAAACAATAAAAGGTCAAAAAATCAATACAACACAATAAAAATAAGCAATTCGCAGAAAAACCATCATTTAGCATCAAGCTCACATTGAGTACATAGAAACTTCAAAACACAATTGAAACACCATAAAAATTTTACTACAGCAATTAAGTTTTTTCAACCTAAACAAGTCAGGAACAGTTAAAAAGGAAAAAAAATTGCTTGCAAAAACTTAAACATAACCGACTAAGGTCGGGCGAATTGCTCTCAAACGACCGGCGAGCGGTTGGCTTCGTCAGTAGCTAGCCACGGGGGGGGGGGGGGGTCTCCCCGGGGGCTGATGGGGAGCAACACTGGGTAGAGGGGGGCAACAGCCCGGCGGGGTGGAGGCAATAGTGGGGGTGGGGGTTCAACAGGGGGGAGGTGTTTTAACCTCTAAGAACCGCCCTTCACACCATAAGTATAAGTTAAGTCTCCAAAACAGTTTGAGCTGAAACAGAGCTGAAAAGCTCTAAGAGATTTTAATGCCCGCTGGGCGCTACCTGTTTATCCCGTTTTTGAGGACGAAAAGTCAAAAGCGTCAGACAAAAAATCGGTCAAGCGAAAAATCGCAAAAAAAAGACCGACAGGACTAATATAATTGCTACAAACTTCGTTTGAGAGCAATTAAAAAGACATAGCCCAAAAAAATCTGGAAACAACTCAAACTAGAGAAGTGACATCACTAACTGACCTTGGCAATCAACGTCAGCATGTTAAATGAACTCCACCGCAATCTTTCTCATAAAAGATTGGAAAATTGTCGGAATTTTGGAAAATCCTGAACTCCAATCCCAAAACTTGAAATAACCACAGAACTAACTGGCTATATGCATCATTAAAGCATAACCAATCAAAAGTGAATATCGCACAAGTGATAGAATAGATGCAGGCATGATTGCTCTGAACGAAGTTCTGAACTTTTTCAAAATCAAATCCTGCCAAAGTCGAAATGATATGGAAAGAAAATTCAATACAATTGCTATGATATCTATAATTGCCTTCAGCACCGTAAATCTCCCATCAAAAAATCTTCAATTAGATTAACATTGACTTTAAAAATCCTCTGACTTTAAATCCTCTGATTGAAGTAATCAAATGTTATTTTTAAAAAGCGGATCTTTTGCGTGCCCCCCCCTAGCTTCTTCGGTGCACATTATTGGAGAAGAGGGTGCATAACGTACTGGAGGGAGGGGACAAAACGGAAAGAGATTCGAAAAGCCATTTTGAAAAAAAGGGACGCCATGCCATTTTTGTGAGCGAGGGAAGTAATGTGCTCAAATGAGAGTGAGAAATGAAATTAATCGAGCAGCTCAGTCAAAAAATTTTATGAATGAGTGAAACGGTGATTTGAAGTGAGCATGACATGGTCGTAACAAACACTCAGCTAGTGTAATAGCAGTTATTAACAAAAAACCTTGAAACATCAGCCAGAAAATTTCAAAATCTCATAGGCAACCAAAATAATTTTTCAAACAAGCCTCAAGAACATCTGTTCCAACTCCGTACGTAAAAACTGCATTTGTCTTCGATTATGAAGCTCACAAAAAAGCAGAAATCGAGGCTTAAAAACTAGCTACTCTCTAGAACCAAAAAACCAGAACAATAAAAACAAACTTTAACAAAATTTTTAAGAAAACCGTCACAGAAACCAGCAATAACCTGAAACCATTGAAAAAATAACATGCCCCAAAAGAAAGCAGATGAGTCTGGTCACTAACCGGGCGAAGTGAGAACTAATGAGAGAAGTGCAAAAGCCATAAATAACAACCAATAGCTTTGAATCGAAAACATAACTAATTTCGTTTATTTCGTCAGGAAGCGAATCAGACTTGTAACTAATTTTACTAAACGACAAGTACCACTAAAAGTACCACTTCACGATTTGGATTCTTTTTAAAAACAAGTGGCGTTGAAGTCAATAGCTATAAACTGAAACCATCATATCAGTTTTTGGTCCGCTAAAAAGCCAGTAGAACTTATTGATATTGAGCTACTAGACTGCCAGAAGATCAAAAAGCATGGTGGAAATGTTAAAAAACTAAAAGGACTAAATTAAAATCCTTATCTCTGCGCGAAAACCCCAAAAGAAGTTCAGTACTTCCGAAAAATTATCTGGAACATATGACGTGGTACTCATTCCATGGTAGCCTGCTTTAGCACAAGGGAGGAGACATCATCTAAACATAGCTAACAGACTGCCAAAATTCAATTGCCATTGACTATAAATCAGACTTGAAGAGCGCGTGACGTAATATGGTTGTAATAGCTCCACTCAGTTATTACAACCACAGTTCTTCACAAAGAATTTGGAAAAGTAAGCTGAAAAAACATAGCTGACAGAGTGCGGAAATAACTGCGATATTGGTATGCGTGCCGTATAATACAGATAGAAACAGACAGATTAAAGTGGAAAGAAGTTATCACCCCCGAAAAAGCAATAAATTAAAAAGCGATAATCTAATAAAGCCTACTATAATTCACTCCACAGAAGCTTTTTTATTAGGGACCTTCATTACACATATGATCTCTTTTGACCTTAAACTAATTTAAATAAACTGAGGTTTTAAAGTGCAAAAATTCTATTGATTGATGTAAATCACATCACGTATGATCAAAATCTTATCACACAAATGGCCTAAAACCTTTGGCTAGAGAAAGTGGAAAATGAAGTTACCCTCGTGAATGCCGTTAGTGAGAGGAAGAAGTGATTCAGAAAATTTGACCTGTTCAGCTTTGCTGTGTGAAAAAAAAATATTAAAATAAAAAAGCGTCAGACAAGGAAACAAAAAACATAGCAGGACAAGTTTTGACACAATTCAAAGAAATTTTATTGACCAAATTAATGACTAGACCTAGAATGGACATCAAACGGATAAGGAAAACCGCTTTAAAAAATGTGATCAAAACTTTGCCGCATGAAAACAAAATACTGCATTCGAGAAAGTGAATTTTTGTTCGACAAACTCGTCTCCCATAGTACTTTGGATCTGGAGAGACAAAAAGTCACGCCTTAAAACCTCTCGCTCCATTCCCTGTTTTGGCGTGACCAAAATCACTTCTCCAATTCATGAAAATGTGTGAACAGATCTTAAAAAAGACAGCGCCCAAATACAATTAAAACTCACAGCTATAAAAAAGTCTCAAAATCTGATTAATGTGCAAAAATTTTTCAAAACAAAACAAATGCAAATCTGTTCCAATTCCATACCTAAAAGCTGCATTTGTTCTCGAATAAATCTTGCAGCTGACAAAAAGGTAGAAAACATCAAAAGCAAACAGAAATTAAAAAAATAGAAAAAGTATTAAAAAATCAACCATTATTTGTCTCATTGTAAGTTAGTGCTGCAGAAGCTAACAAAACAAGCGAATCCATATTAAAAGCATCAGAAGGAATCAAGCTTCCTACTCAACCCAATTTTGAAACTGAAATATTTGGCCTTAAATTAAAAAAATGCGCCAATTTAACCAAGCTAACAATGTGTACTGATTAAACAAAATGGTAAAAACGTCTAGGAACACATTGATAATTTATAATTGAGACGAGTAGAACCATCAAGAAAAATGATTTAAACAAAAATTCTTCTCCTAGGAAAAAGCTGCACGTGAACAAAATATCTCCCTCAGCAAAATTTTTTCACACCTAATTTTCTTGCTCTGTCTCTCTCATAAATGAGGCAAGAACATAAAACTTTTCCTTCGTTCTGCTCTTCGATTTTATTAAGGAAATTGACATGAACACAGTTTTAACGCGCGGCATTTCCTGTTTCAAATACAATCCAACTAAATTATCAGTTCAATTAAACCGACTAACGTCGGAAAAATTGCTCTCGAAAGACCGGCGGTACAATTTAATTCAGGGGTCGTACACTAGATAAATTTTTTTAATGGGTGAAAAAACATCATCAAAAGGTAGGATTCGATCCCCGAACTCCAGAGACCGACTCCGTCACATCGAAGGAGGTATTAACCACTCGGCTATAAGGGCCTTGTCGTCTTCTCTCTAACAATCGGTTTTTTGAAGAACTTTATTTCGGAGTAAGAACAATTGAAACCACTCAAAAATCAAGAAGTCAGAGATCATTCTAGAAGAGAAGCGCAAAACGGTCCAGCGAAAAATGTGCCAAAAGACACACGTTTACAATAATTGCTTCTCATTCGGCAGCAATTAAAAACATAACCGACTAACGTCGGGCGAATTGCTCTCAAACGACCGGCGAGCGGTTGGCTTGGTCAGTAGCTAGCCACGGGGGGGGGGGGGGGGGGTGCACCAGGGGCTGATGGGGGCAGCACTGCGTGGGGGGGCAAAAGCGCGTTGGGGGGTGGAGCCAATAGTGGGGGTGGGGGGTCAACAAAGGGGGGGGGGTGTCAACCTCTAAGAACCGCCCCTCACACCATAAGTATAAGTATAAGTCTCCAAGACAGTTTGAGCTGAAACAGACCTGAAAGGCTCTAAGAGCACATAATGCCCGCTGGGCGCTACCTGTTTATCCCGTTTTTGAGGACGAAAAGTCAAAAGCGTCAGACGAAAAATTGGTCAAGCGAAAAATCGCATAAAAAAAGACAGACAGGACTAATATAATTGCTACAAACTTCGTTTGAGAGCAATTAAACATGCGCCAACAATCCTCCTCTTCGAGTCATAAAAATGACAGCGCCTCAATGCAATTCAAATTCTTTGAATTGTCAAAAAAAACCACGACAAGACCAACAATAGCCTCACTAACGTTTCGCCGCTTCTAAAAACATGTGAGACTTTGAAATTCTTACCAATTTTGCGGACAAACAAACCAGAGCAATGGGTAAAAATTGTCAATTCAGCTCCCGAAAACTTTTTAGCTACTATTTGAAACCTTTCGTACTACATAAAACAGGATTGGAGACAGCTTAAGTTTTCAACACCCTAAAGTGTAGTAATCTGAGAAAAAATGACAGGAAGCAAAATGAGTTATCACGTTCAAATCATGCATAGTCTGAGAGAGCTCAATTGAGGGAGGAGTTTAATTGTTCGACTCGATTTCTCGGAAATGTTTCCTGGTAATCCGAGACAGCCCATTGTATTCATCCCTAGACACTTCGTGGTAGTACTCGACAAGAGCGGCAGTGCCAAGAAGCTCAACAAAGTCCATGTCGTGAGTTATGATGATGAACTGCGAATGAGTCGGATGCAAGTTGGATCTAAGCAAAGATAAGTTTCGATAACGTCATAACTACGGAACTGTCTTTAAACAAAATGGCTAGCTATTTTTTTCAATAGTAGTTTCGAAAACACCCGTAATTCCTACGTACCTAGTAGTAATGATGCGGACCAGCGCATCTGCCAGACTTGAGATATTCTCTCTGTCCAGATTCGTGGTTGGCTCATCAAGTGAGAAGACAGCACACTGCATCGAGAATGTCTCAGCCAATGCCAGACGGATGAGCAGACAAGCGAGCACTTTCTGACCTGCACTGCACCTGCCGCGCATGTCTAGCTCCACGCCTTCCTAGAGAATAAAAGTACAACCGTTAGAGTAAATTTATGAGTGGCCCAATAAATGTATAAAATTTGACAGTTTGTGCTCATATCTGAAGATAAGATTTGAATGGTCCTTTTACCCATAAACTGAAAACATCAAAAATTTCTCTAAACTTTTTAAAAGACAAAAAATATAATAATAATATTTGTAACAGTATTATAAATATAACCGGCAAATTGCCAGGAAAATAGCTGCCGTTGACGTGCTTAAAGCATATCGCGATTGAAACAGAAAAAAACAACAGACAGAAATTTACAAAAAAAACTTTCAAAAAGAGTCAAAAAAATGTTCTAATTTGGCGTGCAGTTTCAGTAGGATTCGAGAACTATACTTAATTCACGTTTTAAACCGAACTATATTCAGTTAATACTAAAGTCAGCTAGCAATGTCAAAATGCCGCATGTGAACAAAAAACCACTATCGAAAAAGAAAAATTTGTTTCAAATAAAAAAACTTGGCCTCGAATGCACTATGCATGGATTGAGAAAACCATTTAAAAAATCCGATCCAAAAAATCGGAAAACAGTTAAAATCAAAGTGAAATTGCTGCATGTAAACAAAAAAACCATCAGCGAGGAAGCAAATTTTTGTTCAAACACCGTTTTCTAACTACTTTAAAATTAGAGTGAAACAATTTCATGCCACAAAACCACTCCTTTTTCCGCTCCACTTCCTGTTTCGGCGTGACCAAAATTACTACACCAGTTTGACATCAAAAATCATGAAATGTCTGAACAGATCTTAAAAAAAAGACAGCGCCCCAATACAATTCAAATTCTTGGAATTGTAAAAAAGGAAAAATCTAAACAACAGTCGTCAAGAGGCTGACGGCGGATAAAAAAACACCGCTAAAAATTGACCGCTCCTACTGCACACTCAATATGCCTAGCAGCTAACTCACTTAGTCGAAGAAATTATACCCTCAGACATGTCTGGAAAAAAACTCGCGACATAAAAATGCAATGTCAACAATTGAGCTAGAAAAATTTGTCATAACTATAATACCGATGTACAGTTATGTACTACTACGGATTATGCAAAACTGCCGTTGACGTGCTTAAAGCATATCGCGATTGAAACAGAAAAAAAACAACAGACAGAAATTTACAAAAAAAAACTTTCAAAAAGAGTCAAAAAAGTGTTCTAATTTGGCGTGCAGTTTCAGTAGGATTCGAGAACTATACTTAATTCACGTTTTAAACCGAACTATATTCAGTTAATACTAAAGTCAGCTAGCAATGTCAAAATGCCGCATGTGAACAAAAAACCACTATCGAAAAAGAAAAATTTGTTTCAAATAAAAAAACTTGGCCTCGAATGCACTATGCATGGATTGAGAAAACCATTTAAAAAATCCGATCCAAAAAATCGGAAAACAGTTAAAATCAAAGTGAAATTGCTGCATGTAAACAAAAAAACCATCAGCGAGGAAGCAAATTTTTGTTCAAACACCGTTTTCTAACTACTTTAAAATTAGAGTGAAACAATTTCATGCCACAAAACCACTCCTTTTTCCGCTCCACTTCCTGTTTCGGCGTGACCAAAATTACTACACCAGTTTGACATCAAAAATCATGAAATGTCTGAACAGATCTTAAAAAAAAAGACAGCGCCCCAATAAAATTCAAATTCTTGGAATTGTAAAAAAGGAAAAATCTAAACAACAGTCGTCAAGAGGCTGACGGCGGATAAAAAAACACCGCTAAAAATTGACCGCTCCTACTGCACACTCAATATGCCTAGCAGCTAACTCACTTAGTCGAAGAAATTATACCCTCAGACATGTCTGGAAAAAAACTCGCGACATAAAAATGCAATGTCAACAATTGAGCTAGAAAAATTTGTCATAACTATAATACCGATGTACAGTTATGTACTACTACGGATTATGCAAAACTGCCGTTGACGTGCTTAAAGCATATCGCGATTGAAACAGAAAAAAAACAACAGACAGAAATTTACAAGAAAAACTTTCAAAAAGAGTCAAAAGTGTTCTAATTTGGCGTGCAGTTTCAGTAGGATTCGAGAACTATACTTAATTCACGTTTTAAACCGAACTATATTCAGTTAATACTAAAGTCAGCTAGCAATGTCAAAATGCCGCATGTGAACAAAAAACCACTATCGAAAAAGAAAAATTTGTTTCAAATAAAAAAATTTGGCCTCGAATGCACTATGCATGGATTGAGAAAACCATTTAAAAAATCCGATCCAAAAAATCGGAAAACAGTTAAAATCAAAGTGAAATTGCTGCATGTAAACAAAAAACTATCAGCGAGGAAGCAAATTTTTGTTCAAACACCGTTTTCTAACTACTTTAAAATTAGAGTGAAACAATTTAATGCCACAAAACCACTCGTTTTTCCGCTCCACTTCCTGTTTCGGCGTGACCAAAATTACTACACCAGTTTGACATCAAAAATCATGAAATGTCTGAACAGATCTTAAAAAAAAGACAGCGCCCCAATACAATTCAAATTCTTGGAATTGTAAAAAAGGAAAAATCTAAACAACAGTCGTCAAGAGGCTGACGGCGGATAAAAAAACACCGCTAAAAATTGACCGCTCCTACTGCACACTCAATATGCCTAGCAGCTAACTCACTTAGTCGAAGAAATTATACCCTCAGACATGTCTGGAAAAAAACTCGCGTCATAAAAATGCAATGTCAACAATTGAGCTAGAAAAATTTGTCATAACTATAATACCGATGTACAGTTATGTACTACTACGGATTATGCAAAACTACAGAAAAAACCCAGCACATGCTCCGGATTTCATTGGAATTTTCCTGAGCCAACCATCATTGAAAACTAAATATAAAAGTGCATTTTGCATTTTTAGGGCCCGTTTAAAAACCCTTTCTTTTTTTGTCTTCGAATTTATATTCTAGGATGAATGTGTGAAGGCAGAAGATCATCAAGTTGACGCCGTAGAAGATCGTCAAAATCCGATGCATCCTAACTTTTCAGCCCACCCACAGCCCCTCCATTCTCCCTTTCAGATCTTTGAAGCATACGATCCATTGAGCGGTTTGTTTGTTGAATCTTTCTCATGTTTTGACAATGAAATACAGCCTAAGAGCTAAAGTACCTTCGGATCAACTGTTTCAGTCTGATCAGAACCACTATAGAATTGACGATTCATCCCCTATTCAATTTTCCATGAATATCAACGACAAGTTGCATGTTTCTTTATCCCCCGACAACAGCGGCCCACAGGAACAAAACACTAGCAGCCCAAGAGGGAGCGCATTGTCCGACTCCTCAACTGGTTTAACACAGAAGATGAGTGAACCGAAGATTAATGATGACAAATATCGCTTGCTGAGTTCAGTTAGTACTCTGCTTTTTTTAAAATCTCAAACACTGGAAGTTCTTCACAATAAGCAACTGTCTCTGGCGCACCTCCTGCAGATTTGGTAAAACCACAAGTAGCAACAAAAAAACAACGATGAATAGAGTTGAGCGATGGAGAGTGGGTGCCTAAGCTGGCCTTTGTTACGAAGCGGCTTCGATAAGCGAGCGAAAAAAAGCAACATTACAATGGAGGCACCTCCTTAACGAGGTAAAACAATTCGTCTTCAAGGAGAATTCGGACGTTCGGTAAAAACTAGGTCTTCGGAGGGAACACCATCCACAAACAGACAAATCCACAGACTGAACTCGAAAAACTATACGAGACTATAGCTCCGAAGCTTGTCAAATCGATTAAGCAAAAGTACTTTTACAGCTTCAATCTATTTCCAATTTTACAGCCGCTGGGACGTCTTAACTAGAGCATCTTCTTCTCTAAATCAAGTGTCCAATCTGCGATCATTCAAGCGGGTAACAACATTCTTAACCAAATCAGTGAAACTGGCCAGCTCCCAAGCTTTGTGGATGCAACTTTTTGTAGTGCTTCAATAACAGCATTAAAAAGTCTGGCGATGGACCAATTGCTGCAGGCACAAAATTTCGGCGTCTCGTTGCCAAGTGCACAGCAAAAGAAGCAACTTCCGAGGCCTAGACTTGTTTGTAGCAAAGCAGCAGCAAGTTGCGGTCAAGGGAGGAGCGGTCAAGGGAAGTTTGTAAATAACTTTAGAAAAATCGTAGAAAACCCAAAACGGGGGCATACTCCGAATTGATTTTAGGAACGCATTTAACTCAGTGAAGCGTAAATATCCTCAGCACATCCAAAATTTCGATGCCCAGTATTTTTTTTACTTTGCCTCCTTTTGTTACTCCAGGCACAGTGATTTGTTCTTCAACAGCTCAAGGATTGACAGTCAGTCTGTAGTGCAAAAAGGAGATCCATTGGGCTGAATTTGTTTTCTCTGGCCATCTGGCAGCTTATTACAGAAAATGAAACAAAACTGTTGGTATTATGATGCAATCGTTGAAAGCACCGAGGACAATCTGTGTAAAGCATTGGAAACCTAACAGTATCATGAGCATAATCCAATTTGGAACTCAGGAAGGATAAGTTCGAGCCATGGTCAGCCAAAGCCGGAAGCAAATTGAAAGTTTGATCATAAAGAACAGCTAAGATGAAGTTGAAGTCTGAGGAGCTGCTATAGCTTCTGATGACTTTAATTCCTCTCGCTTACGAAAGCTCATAAAAAATAGAGGAACTTCAAGACAACTCAAAGTACTCAAACGTTCCACAATCTGCTCTTGGTGTCCTTTGTTTTTGCCTTGATGCCCTAAAAATGGTTTACTCTGCGATGCAATTATCTATCAGAAAACTCAAAGAAAAATTAACACAACTCCACTAGACCGAAAAATTGTTTGCTATCTCTCTACAACAATCAGGTGCCAGATTATCCGCAGCCCACATTATGTCTCTGTGGCTACAATTGTCGCCGAATGAGTTCCGTGTTGAATTTCGACTGCGTGTGAAATTGTACGTAAACAAGTGAAACGTCCATTCTGTAAATCTGGGACCCTAGATGTAATGGGCGAACATACCGTGCCATGCCAGGTCCGGGTTGGAAATCAAATCATTCCCTTAAACTTCGAGACGTTGGGGGATTATCAGAAACAATTCTAAAGACCCTCAAACGTACTGCTACTCTGGCTGATAATAGGAGCTTACAGCCTGTGAAGTGATCTGTAGCGTTTAATAGTTTATTTCAATCATTTTCTGTTACAGGAATACGCAGTGCAGCAACCATGCTGATTGCAGGAGAAGGCACACATGAAACGCCAGCAAACCTTTAAATCCTCGTCTCGCCCGTTGAGCGGGGACGATCAAAATTGATGAGTTTTTGACGTCCCACCCAATGAGAGGGAGCCCAAAAGCTTGTCCCAAAAGAGGGAGCCCAAAATATAAACGGACTAACGTCAGAAAAATTGCTCTCGAATGACAGGAGGCGCATCTTATTTCACGGGCTGCAGCCTCGATTATTTTTTCTTTATGGGTGCGAAAATATCCGGCCTTGGTAGTATTCGAAACCCAGGCTCCTGAGTCCGATTCCGTCACCTCGGCGGAGGTAGAAACACTGTTGGTATTATGATGCAATCGTTGAAAGCACCGAGGACAATCTGTGTAAAGCATTGGAAACCTAACAGTATCATGAGCATAATCCAATTTGGGACTCAGTAAGGATAAGTTCGAGCTATTGTCAGTCCAAAGCCGGAACAAAATTGACAGTTTGATCATAAAGAACAGCCAAGATGAAATTGAAGTCTGAGGAGCTGCTATAGGTTCTGATGCCTTTAATTCCTCTCGCTTAAAAAAGCGCATAAAAAATAGAGGAACTTCTAGACAACTCAAAGTACTCAAACGTTCCGCAATCTGCTCTTGGTAATTGCCTTAGTGACCTGAAAATGGTTTACTTTGCGATGCAATTATCTATCAGAAAACTCAAAGAAAATACTGCAAACATTCTGTTCGGTTCAGCACACAACATATGAAGACATTTTTGGATTTTTATTGGCAGGTTCTTCATGGCACCAAGTATGCCTTTAAACTTAAAAAAACCGGCGTTGGAATCCGAAGATCAGCTGCTTAAGTTCAGGCTGCATATGTTGGTTCTGTTTTCCAATCCTCTGTACTGGTAGAAAAACAAACAGGCCACACTCCAATTGAAATCATATCATTGAAAACAATCGAAGACAATTGAAGAACAAGGTGAAAGTTTGACCCAGCTTCTCTCCAAAAAAACGGAGGAAATTGATAATTCAGCTTATGACAACTTGTTAGGAAAACAAAACTCCACTAGACCAAAAAAGTGTTTGCTATCTCTCTCTCTCTCTCTCTCTCTCTCTCTCTCTCTCTAGAACAATCAGGTGCCTGATTATCCGCAGCTCACTTTATATCTCTGTGGCTACAATTGTCGAATGAGTTCCGTTTTGAATTTCGACTGCGTGTGAAATTGTACGTAAACGAGTGAAATGTCCATTCTGTAAATCTAGGACCCTAGATGTAATGGGAGAACATGCCGTGCCATTCCAGGTCCGGGATGGAAATCAAATCATTCCTTTAAACTTCGAGACGTTGGAAGATTTTCAGAAACAGTTCTAAAGACCCTCAAACGTACTGCTACTCTGGCTGATAATAGGAGCTTACAGCCTGTGGAGTGATCTGTAGCTTTTAGTAGTTTATTTCAATCATTTTCTGTTACAGGAATACGCAGTGCAGCAACCATGCTGATTGCAGGAGAAGGCACACATTAAACGCCAGCTAATCTTTAAATCCTCGTCTCGCCCGTTGAGCGGGGACAATCAATATTGATAAGTTTTTGACGTCCCACCCAATGAGAGGGAGACCAAAAGTTTGTCCCAAAAGAGGGAGCCCAAAATTTTGTCCCAAAAGAGGGAGCCCAACACATAAACGGACTAATGTCAGAACAATTGCTCTCGAACGACAGACGGCGCATCTTATTTCAGGGGCTGCAGCCTCGATTATTTTTTATGGGTGCGAAAACATCAGGCCTCGGTAGGATTCGAAACCACCCAGGCTCATGAATCCGATTCAGTCACCTCGGCGGAGGTAGTTATTAACCACTCGACTATCAGAGACTAGTCATAGAGTCTCTAACAATCATCGATTTTGTTTGAACAACAAACATTATTTCCGATTGAGAGCAATTAAAATCACTCAAAAATCGAGAAATCTGTCAAAAAGTCACTTGAGAATTCAAAGATTAATCCATAAAAGCGCAACCTGCTAACTAAAGCTATTTGAAACCAGGTGTAGGTGACGGCATCTAAAACTGCTCTTTGTGAACTGATCCCGTTTCTTTTTTTTTCACTTTTCCACATTGAAAACGTTCTCTTTAGCTCGCTGTAATAATCAACTGCTTTTCAAATGCAGATTAAACGTAGTAACAAGTAAAGTACAATAATAGCCGACTGATAAACTGAAGAAATAAGGAGATTAAAATAGATTTCCCGCCAGCTTGCATTTAGTTACGCAAGAAAATAAGAAGGGGTGCGAAATTTCGGGGGCCGAAATCTTCCCAAATTTGACTAGCAAATCTTGAAATTATAAGTCCTTAACAGTTTTAAACGTATACTTGGAGAATAGTAGAGCTCTACTGAACATGTACTTAATCCACACGGACATTACCAGTTTATCCCATTTTTGAGGATAGCAAAAGCGTCGAGGATCAAGCAAACAATTGAATATATAAATCAAAATTTAGCTGAGAGCTATTAAATAGCTGTCTTTAGCGAACTTTGGTCGCTACTCCAGATCTTCATTTGTTTTCTATGACAGAATTTGATCTTCCGAGCACACGAATGAAGCAAAATTCCAGAGTTTTCGCTACCAAAAAATGCTAAAAGTCGATAAACGCCCTAAAACTCAATTTTTAGTGGGTATTTTTTATTATATGCAAATTTCAATAAAATTTAAAGTTCATTCAGGACAGCAATCAGGACGCTAGTTATTAACGGATCTTAAATGAACTCTACGCACATTTGCAAGAATTAAGATTTTTAATTTGCCGAAGGATGTAATCAGTATCGGAGCTCCAAAAATAAGAGTTACTACAGCCGTACCTTAATCATCACTACTCTATAGTTGTATGTCTTCCTTGTATGAGAGCTGTTCTCTCCTTCTTCAGTCCTGATCTCTATTGAGTCAATGTCTCCCCCTGTGTATACATCTCTCCACAGCTGCGACAACACCTGGTTGATCTCGGCCATCTTGACACTGTGGAAACGCATCAACGCGCTGTCCAATGCCTTCCCAAATTTGTCTAAATAACAAACAAATTAGCAACACAAATACTAAAATGAGAATTTTCACAATTTGAGAGAGTACCAAATGTCATGAACCATGATTTTGAGTTTGCAGCTAGTAACAGTTAAACAGAACCAATTGTTCCATGCCAGATTTCAACCACCTCGTTCATTTCGCACAGTGACTTCGCTATTAATTTTTATCTATATGCATTACTGGTTACCGCTGTTCAGTTGTCCAATGATAAGGTTTCACTTAAAACACGCACGTGCACGTTATAAAATGCCGAAAGTCGGCAGTGCCAGAAGTCAAAATGTCAGAAGTTGCTATATACATTGCCAGATTTTTGTCATTTTAAAACGTACAAGTTGCGAGTTTTAAGCAAGGTTACGTGACTCTGCATAATTCACTTTGAACTTGTGGCTTAACATCTCCAACAGGTCGCTATTTTCGAAATACGGCAGAACTTCTCAATGACTTCCAGCAGAGTCACATAACCTGTACTTAAACAACAATAGCAAGCAGCCTAACCCAAATCTGCACAAGCTAGTTTGTTCGCCTTCCACTCTGCAACCATCCTGACCCATTTGGAACTGGCTTCCTTGTACAGTGGATCAGACAACTGCTTCTCTAGTGTCTCCAAACTCTGCTCCAACTCGCGTAACTGACCTATAATATCCCAAACATACACAAATTGCAATGCACAACCATCAAAATTTTGTCATAAGCTTATTTCCATACATCTGCTTTCAGACCTGTTCATACACCGATATTGGTTTGTATAGCCCAATAAAAGGTAATATTAACTACCTCAATTAAAAATGTGGATCAGGCGACCGCAAGAACTAAACATAGCCGGCAAATTAACGGAAAAATAGCCACCGTTGACGCTCTTGATACACATCGGGATTGAAACAGAAAAGGAAAAAAAGAAACCGAAATAGATGGATTTTTTTAGTGTCAAAAAGTGTTCTAATTTGCAATGCAGTTTCAGTTAGATTCTAAAATTATACTTAATTCGGCTTCAAACTGGAAGCTAAAGCTTTATACCAATTTCAGCTAGAAAACACTAATGAACTTTGATAACCTAATGCACTATGACTTAATGGCCTGGCTTCATCGGTTTATCCAGTTTCTTTTGAATCGTCACTTATGTAAAACGAAAAGCGTGCTCAAAAAAGGTAAAGCGATTTCAAAACATAGCCAGAAGAAATCCGGAAAAGACTCGAAGATACCTTCGCCAAAAGTCAGCCTGTCACATTTCTAGTTTCTGATTGCAGTAAGCATCAAAGAAGAGTGAAGAGTATCTTAATTGAATAAAAAAATGAAATTAACTAAAAGGTTAAATTAAACCAAAAACATAGATGGCAGATTGCCAGAAAAAAAGGCGCAATAGCATTGTAGATCTGCAGTCTCAAAAAGAAAGTAAAAAAGACAGACAAAAAAGAAATTTAGTCTTTTCATTAAGAACTGAGATGTAAAGAATCTGAGATTTTGATCAAGAATTTCATTAAGAACTGAGATTTTAATCAAGAATCTGTATAAATTATTGCTGCTTCTATTAGCTAATGTCCAATTCCCTTCATTTAGAGTGAGACACACTCACTTGACTTCATCTCGTTGAATTCAAGTAAAGAAAAAACAGTTCCAGAGCGGAAGTCAGACAAATTTGAGAGTGAGGTAAGTCACGTGTGACCAAAAATTTAATCACGCGAATGAAAAAATGGCTCCACTAAGAGTGAAAAATGAGGTCACGCACGCATTTCAGTTGTAATTGCATGATGAGCGAACGAACCAAAAGCAGATTTGAAGTTACTTGACATCATATGCTCGTAACAAAAATCTTGTCGACGAAATAAACATAGTCGGAAGAATTCCGGAAGCGACTCAAAGCGCCGGAACTGCATCAGCAAAACCGTAACTACAGCCGAAACCATTATCTTTTGTCTTAAAACGGCTATTCTTTACCTTACCGGCTTTGATGGGAAAATTAAGTAAGAGATTTATACCTCATAACGAGATAGATTTGAGCATTGACATCATTAAAACTAGCTAACATAAAAACAAATAAATCATTGGAGATCATAAGACAATACCCAAAAATTTATATCTAAAGACATAATGTTGACAGAAACAACTCACTGAGATATCTAAAAAAAGTAAAATTTCATTGATAAAAACATCCGGTAGTGTTGAAAACTGGCCTATCTCTTAGAATGCAAAAAGATTGATAAACACAAAAATTGACCGGCTAAAAATGTCACGAACTAACTCAAGATATTTTTCAAAAAAACGACAAGATATTTTTCAAAAACACACAATTAACTCTTCGACCAAAAGACAGTCGGAAAGCATAAGGCAGGTATCAATCTTCAAAAATTACTTCCACCACAAATTACTTTCCTCAGCAGAAAATAGGACACCAAACATTTTTTGGCGTCAGAGCACTTAAAATTAGGCCTGAAAGAAATTATACAGATCCATTTTTTGCTGGAGAAAGCAAACAAAATGAAATCAAAATACTGCAAATATAAATAATCTTGAAAAAACAAAAGGAACAGAGTAACATTAAAAAACCGAAAATAGTTTATTAAAAACCTATTCCCAAAAAATCACAAAAACTAAATATCAGTCAAAGTTTCTAAAACTAGATCCAGCAAAGCCTAAGTGGTACATATCTGAAATCTACTGCAAACCAAGAAAAAACTTCGAAAAGTCTAACAAGTATGAAATTGAAAAAACTTAACGAATGAAGAACCATTGAAAAAAAGATTTCAGGTCTGAGGAGAAAACTAGAATGATACTAGAACAAAAAACAAAGACTACTTCGTAAATTTGAAAATAAAATAAGGAAATAAAGTAAAAAACAAATTTTTTACTTAGCATTCTTGGCTCAGAAGATTACATACCCAATCTCTTGTCTAAACGAAAAAAAGATGTAACAGTTAAAATATTATTAGAACACTAAATTATTTCACAAAAAAATGTCGTACAAAATATTGTTAAAACTGCGTTTATGAAAAAATTTTCACTAAATTTCCAAGATAACGCCAGGAACTATACCATTTACTCAAAACACACAAAAAAATCCGAGCCTGTGCACAAAAAGGCTTTATACTAACTTAATAAAAAACTAACAACGACTGAGAAAATTTGATAAAAATTGCAAAAATTGAAAGCATACTTTAAATTCTACAAAACAAAAATGAGCTAAGCTATAAAGCGCCTAATGTATAAACTGTCCACAAATCGCCGCCAAATATACTCATCTAGAAAAATATCTTTTCAGAGATAAAAAAGAAATCAATAAAAAAATCCAAAAAACATGCCTATTTTGCACTTAAAACGCATTATTAGGCTCTCAAAAACTTTGTGGTATCAATTTCAACGAGCTACATATTAATGCAGCATTGGCCAAAGCCTATTATTACAAAGAGAAACAAATTACAAGCGAAGAAATTGAGTCAAATGGACAAAAAAAACGGTCAATAAGGGTTATCTATATGCACCAATCTCTCAAAAATTATTTTCTAAGTCGAAAAATCATTCACTGATCGAAGCGCATGATCAAAGGACTTCTCTCGCTCAGAAGAAATTAGTTGATGGCAATTTTACTCTCTTTCGGTTTTAGGTCAAAACGCTGTTTGACGAACAGTACTTCCGGTAAAGAAAACTAATACTCCTCTTCGAGTCGTTAAAAACCAACAAAAGGCCAATAATAGCCCTCCGCTATCGCTTCGCGGCTATTAAAAAAAACAAAAATTAATTAATTTTTCAATTTGTAAAAGTACAAATACAAAGGAAAAAATATTTCCAGTCATGGAGACAATCTAATTGTTCACACAAATTCGGACAAGCCAAAAAAAGCACAAAACATCTCTAGTTTTGAAAAAGCGAAAAATAGGCAATTAGAAAAATTTAACAAGTTTTTGCAATTTATTAAGTCAAAAATTCACAGAATTAAATTTTTAATAGAAACTACCGACGAGCATTAAGCTTACATTTCAGTGACAAGAAAAAGCAATACAATAAAATAACAGGCCAGATTTCGCTAAAATAGCCTTAAAACCGGAGAATTAGTTGAAACTCCTTCAATTTAGCGTAAAACTCCCTTTATTTACCAAAAACCTTCGAAAGGCTATCAAAACAACCTGAAAACTATAAATTTAGTCTGAAATAACCTCTTAGACAACATGAAAATCTCCCCTTCTAAAACGCACGAATTCTGTTACGTTTACGCTAACCGGCAGTTTGGTGAAATTCTCTGGTGAGTTTGTCTTTCTCTGAGAAGGCCTTC